>NC_037668.1:68213404-68255904 GCF_003255815.1 Theropithecus gelada | reverse complement strand
GTCCATAACAATTGTAACCCTTGTTTTCTAAAACTCTGTATTATATGTTATTACTTAAAGGCACATTTAAAACATATATTCTGGGCCAGGCGCGGTGCCTTATGCCTGTATTCCCAGCACCTTGGGAGGCTGAAGCGGGCAGATCACAAGGTCAGGAGTTTGAGACCAGCCTGGCCAACATGGTGAAACCCTGTCTCTATTAAAAATGTGAAAATTAGCCAGGCATGGTGGTGCGCACCTGTAATCCCAGCTACGCAGGAGGCTGAGGCAGGAGAATCACTAGAATCTGGGAGGTGGAGGTGCAGTGAGCCAAGATTGTACCACTGCACTCCAGCCTGGGTGACACAGCCAGACTCTGTCTCAAAAAAAAAAAAAAAAAAACCCATAAATTCTGAATTCACTGTCTCAATCTTGTACCTGAATCATCACAAACCCATTCATTGCAGTACAGTCAATTAACGCAAAATTACTAAATCTAGAGACATAGCAATTTCAGAACCAAAGCTGATCAAAGTAAATTCCCAGTAGTTAGATATGTTCACATGGTAGCTATCATTTTCAATTCTTAATTATTTTTTTTGGGAGCTGGTTGTGAAAATGAACATATTTAAGTTGGTCTCCAAAATACAGAGATTTTTAATATTTTGACTTAGTTTGAATATAGGGAGCTTGACAATATTTTGCTAAGGAGTTTGCTTTATAAATTTACTCAGGTACACACATAAAATTGGCTTTATTCTTAGTTAATAGTGAATAATCATACCAGTTACATTGTTATTTTGTAAAATTTATTTCTAAATAGAATAGAAATTTCTTACTGCTTAAATGCCTAAAACCATAGTTGTTGTTTTTTTTTTTTTTTTGAGACGGAGTCTTGCTCAGTCGCCCAGGCTGCAGTGCAGTGGCTGTGATCTCGGCTCACGGCAAGCTCCGCCTCCTGGGTTCACACCATTCTCCTGCCTCAGCCTCCCAAGTAGCTGGGACTACAGGCGCCCGCCGCCACGCCCGGCTAATTTTTTGCATTTTTAGTGGAGACGGGGTTTCACTGTGTTAGCCAGGATGGTCTCGATCTCCTGACCTCGTGATCCGCCCGCATCGGCCTCCCAAAGTGCTGGGATTACAGGCGTGAGCCACCACGCCCGGCCAAAACCGTAGTTTTTAATGCCCAACCCTAGAGTTTATTTTAGCTATGAGAAAAGAAGCAAGATCAAGTGCATCTGTGACTATACCACCTCAGATAATACTGAAAAATCATCTGCAGTGTTAAAATGCCTCGTATCTATAATGATCCTACATTGAATAATACAGACACACATAAATTAGTTGCTGATATAAATGAAACCTCTTAGCCTACGATCTACTTGAACTTACATATAGAAAGTATAATCTCTGGTTCTTCTTCATATTCTTCTCTTCTAGAATGTGTGTGCAGTATAGTTGTACTATCTATTCACTTGGCTAAAGATTTTTTGACTGCTGCATATTCTTTTTATATAAAATAATTGCATCAGCAACTCTAAGCCTCTTATCTTGCCCACTAGTTTGACAGCTTGTATTTCTAGGCTAGAATACTTAAATTATGACTTTTTTCCCTAGGCTGTGGATGGTTGTTATCATTACCATTCATCCATGGAAAGGAAATTTGGGCCGGGCGCGGTGCTCGCGCCTGTAATCCCAGCACTTTGGGAGGCCAAGGCAAGGCAGATCACCTGAGGTCAAAAGTTTGAGACCAGCCTTGCCAACATGGTGAAACCCCATCTCTACTAAAAATACAAAAACTAATCGGCCATGGTGGCGGGCCCCTGTAATCCCAGCTACTCGGGAGGCTGAGGCAGGAGAATCTCTTGAACCCGGGAGACGGAGGTTGCAGTGAACCAAGACCACGCCATTGCACTCCAACAACAAGAGTAAAACTCCAAGTCAGAAAAGAAAAGAAAAGAAAAGAAAATTTGATGAAAACAACAAACATTTCGGCTGGGTGTGGTGGCTCACACCCGTAATCCCAACACTTTGGAAGGCTGAGGCGGGTAGATCACCTGAGGTCAGGAGTTCAAGACCAGCCTGGTCAACATGGGGAAACCCCATCTCTACTAAAAATACAAAAAGTTAGCGAGCTGTAGTGGCAGGCACCTGTAATCCCAGCTACTTGGGAGGCTGAGGCAGGAGACTTGCTTGAACCTGGGAGGCAGAGGTTGCAATGAGTCGAGATGGCACCACTGCACTCAAGCCTGGGCGACAAGAGTGAAACTTCATCTCAAAAGAAAAAAAAAAGAAAGAAAAGAAAAGAAAACAACAAACGTTTCAAGTATAGCTCCCACCCCTGCAAAGGAAATAACATTTCATTTGCTATATATATATCTTTTTTATTTTATGATAAGAAAAGTGCTAAGGCCAGGTACAGTGGTTCACACCTGTAATCCCTGCATTTTGGAAGGCTGAGGTGGGCAGATCTCTTTAGCCCAGGAGTTCGAGACCAGCCTGGGCAACATGGTGAATCCCCATCTCTACCAAAAATACAAAAATTAACTGGCCATGGTGGTATGTGCCTGTAGTCCCAGCTACTCAGCAGGTTGAAGTGGGAGAATCACCTGAGCCCAGGGAGGTCCAGCCTGCAGTGACCCTATTTGCGCCTCTGCTCTCCAGCCTAGGCAACAGAGTGACACCCTGTCTCAAAAAAAAAAAAAAAAAGCTACATATTATATATAACTAGAGAAGATGTAGAAAAAGTACAAAATATATAATCACATCACCCAAAAGTTACTACTACTTACATTTTGGAATACATATGTATATAAAACTTTTTAAAATTGGGATATTCTCTGGAACTTTTTTCTTAATATTTTTAAATTAAAATATCATGAATATTTCCCTTATTAGGGAAGAAGAGTCACCAAGCCCTGACCAGTTTTTATTTGCCTTTCAATCATAGCATGTATGTTGATGCAAAGACCTATTCATTCCCTCATTCTAAATTCCTTTCTAATATAATGCGAATTAATTTTCTTCCAGAAGTCTCGGCGAAGTATCATACTAATTTTTCTAAACTCAATATAGGAGTTCCCTAGTTACATGCTGCTTGACCTCCTGTAGGTTTACTCCTAGATATGTAGCTACAGCAGTGAAACAGGATGAGTTATATTTATAAAACTATTTACCTGCAGAAATGCCTCTTTTCCTATACTAAACGCTTAAAGTGGTACAGAACACAGCTGCTTTCTTTCTTCAGTATCTTGTTAATCAGGATTAAATATATGTATATGCACATGTACATACATACACACACCCCCTTTGGTGGTTTGCATAGAGAAGAAAACATATTACAATGCTCTTGGCTGAGCAGAGGCAGTAGAAGACTATGTGACTGTCCCCGACTTCTGTTATCTAAAAGGAGGTTCAAGAATGCTCAGTCACAACTGCCACATCTATTGACTGGCACCAGGAAATGGTTAGAAATGAAGTTCATAGAGATGAAATTCATACTACACAAAAAATCATATTCTTTCACTTACACTTGGCAATTATGCAAATGGTGATTTTTAGGATTTGAAGACATAAGGTGTTTACCAGAGACTCTTTTTTTTTTTGAAATGGAGTCTCACTCTGTCCCCCAGGCTAGAGTGCAGTGGTATGATCTCAGCTCACTGCAACCTCCACCTTCCAGGTTCAAGCAATTCTCCTGCCTCAGCCTCCTGAGTAGCTGGGACTATAGCACCCACCACCACGCCCGGCTAATTTTTGTATTTTTAGTAGAGACGGGGTTTCACCATGTTGGCCAGGCTGGTCTCAAACTTCTGACCTCAGGTGAGCCACCACGCCTGGCCAGAGACTTTTAATAGACCCAATTTTGGGAGCATTTTAAAAAATTGTGTTAAAATGTAAATAAGATTTAAGATTTTAACCATTTTTAAGTGTATCATTCACTGGCACTAAGTACAGTCATGATGTTGTACAACCATTATCATAATAGATAAAATTTTATATAAAGTGCATGACATATTTCAAACCTACAGTTATACAAATTTTGAAGCAATGCAGATATTTCTATAATTTGTATAAAAAATAAATCAGGGCAGTGCATACATGTAATTATAGTCCATCTGAAGCCTCATATTCAATTCCTCACAATTTCCTAAGCTTTACACTCTACATTAAAATTGTCTACTTATAACTCAAAATTTTCTGAAATCTTTTCAATAAAATCAGTAATATCACTTACAGAAAACAAGAAATGACGAGTGTTGGCAAGGATGTGGAGACACTGGAACCCCTGAACGCTAAAGGTGGGAATGTAAAATGGTCAAGCTGCTACGGAAAACAGTATAAAGGCTCCTCAAAGAATTAAAGATAGAGCTACCATATGATGCAGCAATCCCACTTCTGGGTATTTATCCAAAAGAATTGAAAACAGGATCCCAAAGGGATATTTGCTCTCCCATGTTCATAGTCGCATTACTCACAATAGCCAAGAATTGCAAACAACCTAAATGTCCATCAATGGTTGAATAAAGACAACGTGGGATATAAACACAATGGAATAATTCAGCCTTAAAAAAGAAGGAAATTCTGTCATAGGCTACAGTGTGAATGATCCTTAAGAATTAGGCTTAGTCAGCTGGATGGGGTGGCTCACGCTTATCATCCCAGAACCTCAGGAGGCTGAGGCGGGAGGATCACTTGAAGCCAGGAGTCTGAGACCAGCCTGGGCAACAAAACAAGACCCAGTCTGTACCAAAAAAACAAAAGCAAAAACTTTTTTAAGCCAGGCATAGTGATATGCAGCTATGACTCCAGCTACTCAAGAAGCTGAGGAGGGAGGATTACTTGAGCCCAGGAGTTGAAGCTGCAGTGAGCTATGATCGTGCCACTGCACTCCAGCCCGGGTGACAGAGTGAGACCCCATCTCAAAAAAAAAAAAAAAAAAAAAAAAATAGGCCAAGTGAAATAAACCAGTCATGAAAGGACAAATATTGCACGATTCCACTTATATGAATTATCTAAAGTAGTCAAACTTACCGAATCCGTTAAGTAAAATGGTGGTTGCCAGGGGCTGGAGGAGTTAGAAATGGGGCATTGTTCCATGGCTACTCAGTTTCAGTCATACAAGATGAAAAAGTTCTAGAGATCTGCTCTACAATGAAGTGCATCTAGTAAACAATAATGTGCTGTTCACTTAAAATTTTGATAGGGGCCGGGCTTGGTGGCTCATACCTGTAATCCCAGCACTTTGGGAGGCCGAGATGGGCGGATCACGAGGTCAGGAGATGGAGACCATCCTGGCTAACACGGTGAAACCCCGTCTCTACTAAAAAATACAAAAATTAGCCGGACGAGGTGGCGGGCGCCTGTAGTTCCAGCTACACGGGAGGCTGAGGCAGGAGAATGGCTTGAACCTGGGAGGCGGAGCTTGCAGTGAGTGGAGATCGTGCCACTGCACTCCAGCCTGGGCGACAGAGCGAGACTCCGTCTCAAAAAAAAAAAAATTTGATAGGGTACACTTCATGTCATTTTTTAAACACTTCACACACACACACAGACACACACACACACACACAACCAAGTTTCTGGTTTCAGGTATGGACAAAACAAAAGGTGAAAATATCTCCTCCAACTCATTACCACCTACCCCACAGATGATCATTTTCATTACCATTCTGGGCAACAAAACAAAACAGAATCCTGCATTTGCCTCGCCCCTGGGCTTTAAGAAAACACTGCTAAAATAGGGGTCCGGCAACCTGACAATAATGAAAACAAGTAGTTTTTTTTTTTTTTTTTTTTTTTAGACAATCTTGCTCTGCCACCCAGGTTGGAGTGCAGTGGCACAAACACGGCTCACTGCCGCCTCAACCTCTCCAGGCTCAAGCAATCCTCAGCTGCCCCACATCCTCCTGGGAGGACTAGAGGTGTGCACACAGCTGGCTCATTTTTTTCCCTTTTGTAGAGATGGGGTTCTCACTATGTTGTCCAGGGTGGTCTCAAACTCCTGGGCTCAAGTGATCCTCCTGCCTTGGGCTCTCAAAGTACTGCTATCACAGGCATGAACTATCATTGCCCATCACATAGCTTTTTTAAAGTTAGAAACAATACTTTCCAACCTGTGAAAGATGGTGAAATAGATACAAAGTTATAATGACGATAAAAGAATTTTTAAAAAATTTTTTAACAAGGATGCAGGGTGAACTCTGAGAATTGGGTAAGCCATCTCAGAAGAATGAATGAGGAGGGTAATCAAAACAAGGAGATAAAGGCATGATGGGGAAATGAGAGGAGGTGGATTGGTTTGGAGTTGGAGAGTCAAGGTTCACAATTTCCAAATATTAAATTGTCCTGTTAGGATTTTCCTTAGTCTCCTTCATACACTGGTCTTTCCCCTCTTACTCATCTTGCACACAACCACCAAGCAAATTGTCAGCCACTAACTCCCTCTTATTATAGGCACCTTCTCATAGCCTCAGCCTCTGACTCCATCCAAACTACAGCTAAGGCATATTTGTAGAAATTTCTCCCACTCCATTTCTAGGTAAAATTCATTTGTTTGGGAGCAAACAAAATTATGAAACTACATACAGACATCCTGATGTATTACAATTTAAATGTCCTGGCTACATTTTATTTCCAGTAAGCTGTAGAGCAGACTATTGCACACTTCTTGCCACCTTGACCTACATAGCTGCTCTTTCAGGGGCATCTCATACCATCCAGCAACAGTGGAGTCTCCTGCCCCCGTCTCTCTCCTTTATCTGTGTGGTTTGGAGTTTCTCAGATGAGGGTTACAGGCAGGGGAAGGAGAGACAGAATCGAAATGGTAAACACTACATAGGCTGAAGTGAGGACTTCATGTAAGAAATGACAGAAAACTCCTGAGCTGAAAAAAGGCAAGTCCTGTGACTATAAATACCAAGATTTTCCTGTGTGGCTGGCATACTAATTGTGAAGACAACTCCCTGAAAAGAAGGTTCCAGAAATTTTGGAATGACCTCATAAATGAAATTAGCATATAGCCTCCTAAAATAACTTAGAAAGACAAGATTTAATTTAGATCTTTAAAGTCCCAGTATGCTTATTCAAAAAAAGCACTATCGTTTATAGTTATTACCCAACACTACTCTTTCAAAAAATGGCTACTGAAAGAAAACAACGCAACATAATTGTAACTGAGCTTAAACTTAAAAGGCTTGATTTCTGAATTTAGGTTCAAGTCTAAGTTTTGTCACCACTCAAGAAAAGACATAAAAGATTTTTGGCATTACCAAGGAATATTGTGGACAGCAAGAAAACTTTAAATAATGACTAATTAATCCTTGAAGGGAATATGTAGAATTTACAAAATGTCACATTCCAAAGTTGCTACGTAGAAAAACTTGCTCTTTTCTAACAAGTTTTCATCTTCATTAATGATGACTATGCTGTTCATAAGGAAAATTCCAGGCATCTTCGGAGCTAAACATGTATTGACTTCTTTAAAAAAAAAAAAAATTCCCTGTAATCCCAGCGCTTTGGGAGACTGAAGGGGGATGACAGGCAGGAGGATCGTTAGAGGCCAGGAGTTCAAGACCAGCCTAGGCAACATAGTGAGACGCCTTCTCTACAAAAAATAAAAAATTAGCCAGGTGTGGTGGCTTGCACCTGTAGTCTTAGCTACTTAAGAGGCTGAGGTGGGAGGAATGCTTAAACCCAGAAATTCATGGTTACAGTGGGCTATGATTGTGCCATTGTGCTCAAGCCTCAGGAACAGAGTGAGACCTTGTCTCTATATATAAACAATAACAAAAGGCCCAGGCGTGGTGGCTCACGCCTGTAATCACAGCACTTCAGGAGGCCAACGCGGGAAGATCACGAGGTCAGAAGATCGAGACCATCCTGGCTAACACGGTGAAATCCCGTCTCTACTAAAAATACAAAAACAAAAATAGCCGGGAGTGGTGGCGGCCGCTTGTAGTGCCAGCTACTCAGGAGGCTGAGGCGGGAGAATGGCGTGAACCTGAGATGGCGCCACTGCACTCCAGCCTGGGCAACAGAGCGAGACTCCGCCTCAAACAAACAAACAAACAACAAAATCCCCAAAACTGTCCTCAAAAGTTGGAAAGTATCATGAGACCCTACTTTATTAAAATAAAATACAGATGATACCCCAGTTAAATATCACTTAAGCTGGCCAGACACAGTGGCTCACGCCTGTAATCCCAGCACTCTGGGAGGCCAAGGTGGGCAAATTATGAGGTCAGGAGTTTGAGACCATCCTGGCCAACATGGCAAAACCCCGTCTCTACTAAAAATACAAAAATTAGCCAGGTGTGGTGGCACACGCCTGTAGTGTCAGCCAGTTGGGAGGCTGAAGCAGGAGAATAGCTTGAACCCAGGAGGTGGAGGTTGCAGTGAGATGAGATCACGCCACTGCACTCCAGCCTGGGGGATAGAGTGAGACTCTGTCAAAAAAAAAAAAACAAAAAAAAACCCCACTTAAGCTATCCTTACAGCTTACGTAGTTATACCAATGAAAAATAAAAAGAACAGGAATATTTGAAGTGCAAATTATGTATTTACATATTTAATTATTTTCCTCAACTGAATACTTATTGTAATACAGAATACAAGTACCTTTCTCTCCTCAATTAGTGTCTTGTTAAATTTTTTGTTCTGGTATTTACATACATAGGAAAACATCTTTATATGAATTTTAATAAGAAGTCTTCAGTTGTATAATTAAAGGAGACTCAGATTCAGTAACACTGTCATGCCCATTAAAAGTGCCAGCAAATGGATGAAAATATCACTGAAATTCACCTGACATATTAAACCACATTTTCTCACTTGATTAATTATACATGTTAAGACTGGAAGAAAAAATGTTATTTACTGCAGAAACTCTTAATAGGCATAATTTAATATAATGTATAAGCATAATATTTTATACTCACACTTGCATATTTATTTTATTATAAAAATTAAAAGTCAGGAATGGCAAATGTAGTTTCCACTGGTTCTTTGATTATTTAAGTTATGCTTACTTTCCAAGCTTTATGCTCTATTATTATAGTTGTTTTCTCTCATATTTTCTGTAAAAAGTTTATTATCACTTCCAGAACATGATTGGCATTGATTGATTTTTATGGGAATCTACTCTTCCAAATTCATTTAAACTGTAGACTTCTCACCATGAATTCTTTAGTATTTAATAAGATTTAGCAAATATTTAATAAGGCCTCATATTCATAAAGTGAATATTATGTATGAGTTTTCTGATGTACAATAAGATTTGATTTCTGGGAAAATGCTTTCCCACATCTGTTACATTCATAGGGCTTCTCTCCTGTATGAGTTATCTGATGTCTGAGGAGATGAGACTTCTTGATGAAGGCTTTGCCACATTCAATACATCCGTAAGGCTTCTCTCCTGTATGAATTCTTTGGTGTGTAACAAGCACAGATGTGTTGCCAAAAGCTTTGCCACATATGATACATTGGTAGGGTTTCTCTCCTGTATGAAATCTGGAATGTTTATAAAGGGATGAACTATACCTGAAGGTTTTCCCACATTCCTTACATTCAAACGACTTCTCAAGTGTATGAGATTTCACGTGTTGATTAAATGAGGAGTTCCAAGTGAATGTTTTCCCACATTGACTGCACTCATAAGGCTTCTCTCCAGTGTGAAGTCTCTGGTGGACTACGAGTTGGGCTTTATGCATAAACGCCTTCCCACAATCATTGCACACAAAGGGTCTCTCTCCATTATGAATTTTCTGATGAGTTACAAGGTGTGCCTTCCTGCTATAGGCTTTTCCACAGTCACTGCATTCAAAAGGTTTTTTCCTTGTATGATTTTTTTCATGTCTAATGAAATGAAACTTCTTTTTGAAGGCTTTGCCGCATTCCCTGCATTCATAAGCGTTTTCTCCAGCATAACTTCTATTGTAATTCAGTAAGTCTAAATGAGGCGGCAAACGCTTCTCAAATGATTTACATGATTTTTTTCTCATTGGATTAAGACTTGTGCTCATATTATAATGGTGGATTCTCTCCATAGTCAGAATTTTATTGAACGTGAGCAAAACTGACTTCAAAAAATTGTCTTTGCTTTCCCGATGCTTCCTTGGTTCATCAACAAGTGGGCAGTCAGATTCTAAAAAGGAGTACAATAAAACATTCCTAGTTACTTTCTCCCACCAACATGTTATAGAGAAAAACATCTATCGTTTCAAATATAGTATCTCATTCTGAAAGCAATCTTCTATTTGTCTCACTCCTCCTGAGCTTTAAGAATAAAACTGCTGAAGAGGGAATGGGAACAGATGCCTTAACTTGTGACCTGTGGAAAGACAGTAAAATAGGCACAAGGTAGAGTGAGGGTACAAAGTCAGTCAAAAGGCCGCTGAACAAGGGTACAGGGTTAGCTCATAAAATGAAGAGGGCCCACTGTGGCGATCTGATTAATGGACAGGACAGCCAAACACACAGGAGATAGGCCGGGCATGGTGGCTCACGCCTGTAATCCCAGCACTTTAGGAGGCTGAGGTGGGCGGATCATGAGGTGAAGAGATCAAGACCATCCTGGCCAACATGGTGAAACCCTGTCTCTACTAAAAATGCAAAAATTAGCTGGGCATGGTGGCACATGCCTGTAGTCCCAGCTACTCAGGAGGCTATGGCAGGAGAATCGCTTGAACCTGGGAGGCGGAGGTTACAGTGATCCGAGATCGCGCCATTGTACTCTAGCCTGGCAACAGAGCGAGACTCCATCTCCAAAAAAAAAAAAAAAAAAAAAAAGGAGACAAAGGCAAAGGGGTTAAGAGAAAATATCAGAGAACAGACTAGGTTTGGAGGAGGTGGTAACAGGCAGTTATATAAATCACTACATAATTAATTTCTAGATCATCTTGGTAGGATAATTCCCTATTTCTCTCACTTATGTCTTTTTCCTCTTAATCACTCTGCACAATATCAGTTTCCTTTAGAAACATTCTCAAATCTCCAGTCCTCTAACCCCAAGCAAACTACAGCAGAAGCATGTCTGTAGTCATGGCTCCAGCTCTACTGAGAGCTAGAATTCATTTGTACCTGACTTGTAAGCCCAGGAACACAAATGTCCAGCAAGTCATCCAAGAATAAGTCATCCTTAGCTTGGGATAATAATAGCAAACAGATTCTATTTGCTATTTTTTTTTATTCCGGCTGAGTTTCTATATATGACAACTACCTGTCATACTTCTGTTTGACAAATACTCTTTTTACATCCTCTTTCAATCTAACAAACCATTCTTCAGCAAGTTGCTTTGCTCCTGAATTCACATTTTTTCACTATCCTCAAAACACTATTAATCCCAAATCTGTTCCCATTAAAAAAAAATTGGGGAGAGGGGGTCTATGATTCCCCACGCTTAAGTTTCCCTCCATGTGGAGTGTTAGTACAATACTCCGAGCCTCTTTCTCTGTGTCTTATTCTGTGCGGAGCTAGACTGAGTAGTGGGCTACAGCCATCAGTACACATTTCTTTATAGAGTGGTTCTGACTCGGGATTTTGTTCCTTTCTTCTTTCTGCTCTATTTCAACAGATGGGAAGCAGCATCCTGCATTACCTCTACCGACAATAATCCACTGAAAAATTCAACATCAGCCTGGCAAACAAAATTATGCAAGATATGAATTCACTCATGGGAACATGCGTTCCACTAGTCCTCAACAAATACCTTCTACTCCACGGACTCTAGATTCCTAAATTCAATCTCTTGCTCATGTTCATTCTCCACCTTAATTTGCCCTCCCTTATCTCCTCTCATCCTATCTAGAGCTTAGATATTCTTTAGGGAGGAACCACTGTTCCATAACCTCAAAAAAAGACTTCTCCAAATTTTGCATACTTTAAACTTTAAGCTCCATTTTCTATGAATTTCTAAGACAGTCACTGCTGCTGTCTGTACCATTCATTTTGACAGTTAATTAGAACAAAACTGCAATGTTAATGTGCACTGAAGAAATGTTTCATACTTGCTTGTTGAATTTTAAGATACTTTATTTTTGGGCTGGGCGCGGTGGCTCACACCTGTAATCCCAGCACTTTGGGAGGCTGAGGCGGGTGGATCATGAGGTCAAGAGATGAAGACCATCCTGGCCAACATGGTGAAACCGTGTCTCTACGTCTCTACTAAAAATACAAAAATTAGCTAGGCATGGTGGCAGGCGCCTGCAGTTCCAGCTACTCAGGAGGCTGAGGCAGGAGAATCACTTGAATCCGAGCTGAGATTGCACCACTGTACTCCAGCCTGGTGACAGAGTGAGACTCCGTCTCAAAAAACAACACACAACAAAAAAACCCCAAACTTTTATTTTCTATTTATATATTGTTTTCCTAACCACTAGGGAAAATATTTTAATATGAACATGTTTTGCTGTTCCAAATACCTTTCATAAGTTAGAAAATGGTAATGAGATTTTTGTTTCCTTTGAACCTTTTCAGGAAACGTTTTTAAAAGCCTTGTTGAATGGAAGAATAAGAAACATCCCCCACATTGCTATGACAGGGATACTGAAGAAAGAAAAGAAAAAGAAAAATAAGAAAAGAAACATCCCCCACAATGTCTGGCTCTATAACAATGAATTAATAAAATGTTCATTGTATACCATGATATGCTCAGCATAAAACAGATCATTCTCTTCAGGCACTATCATAAAACAAACAAACAAACAAAACAAAACAAAACAAAACAAAACAAAAAAAAACCAAAAAAACAAAGCCTTAAAAGCCACAATGATTAAAAAAATATATATCCATGACAGTATATATAAATTTTTCATGACAGAGTCATAATAGAATTGGCTTGGGAGTTCAAAGAAAGTAAAGATTAATTTAGACAGGAGTTACAATGAAAGAGGAAAAGCTGAATTCAGACTTAATAAAATGCTGGTTTTAGGAGCAGACCAGAATCAGGATTAATGCTGAGAAGAAAACTGTATATAGGCCGGGCGCGGTGGCTCACGCCTGTAATCCCAGCACTTTGGGAGGCCGAGGCAGGTGGATCACGAGGTCAGGAGATCGAGACCATCCTGGCTAACACAGTAAAACCCTGTCTCTACTAAAAATACAAAAAATTAGCCGGGCGTGATGGTGGGCGCCTGTAGTCCCAGCTACGCAGGAGGCTGAGGCAGAATGGTGTGAACCCGGGAGGCAGAGCTTGCAGTGAGCTGAAATCGCACCACTGCGCTCCAGCCTGGGTGACAGAGTGAGACTGCATCTCAAAAAAAAAAAAAAAAAAAAAAAGATTAGACAGTAATTGGTAGAGTAACGCCTCAAATTCAGATAATTTAACTTCATTATAACGACTAAGTATATAGAAAAAAGATCTATGTTGAGAAGGGAAGAAGAATGAGGGTTTTAGAAATTAAGAGAACAGAAACAAAGCGAGGACCTAGATGAAACAGGCTGTGTGAGAAGCCAGAGGAGACAGGAGAGGGACGCTCCATACAACAGCTGAGCAACGAGAAAGAGCACGTGTGCGGAAAGGAGGGTGAAGGCAGCTTTTGGGGAGCTGACTGATGATGTTACATTAAAGGTGTGTGGCTTTTAAGAGGTGCTTCTAAGAAAAATTTCAGAGGTGCCTGTCCCTCACTGACCAACAGGGATCTCAACTTCACACACCCCCATCTGAATTTCTCTCACTCACCTGGAGAGCTCTGATGTGGGTTCGCTCCCTCCACCATCCATGGCTCTTGTCCTTGCTCTACCTTGAGGATCACTTCTGTTTTGTTAATTGGACATCCTGTTGGTGGGAAAGTAACATAGAAGTGGGGACAAAGTGCTAGGCAAACAACCAGCTCACAACTCAGGTTGCCTCCTTGAGTCTCAGGGTTTTTAAAGGATAACAAGCAGGCTTTAAAACAGAACAGACCTGGGCCGGGTGCGGTGGCTCACGCCTGTAATCCCAGCACTTTGGGAGGCCGAGGCGGATGGATCACGAGGTCAGGAGATCGAGACCATCCTGGCTAACACAGTGAAATCCCGTCTCTACTAAAAATACAAAAAATTAGCTGGGTGTGGTGGCAGGCGCCCGTAGTCTTAGCTACTCAGGAGGCTGAGGCAGGAGAATAGCATGAACCTGGGAGGTGGAGCTTGCAGTGAGCCGAGATCCTGCCACTGCACTCCAGTCTGGGTGACAGAGCGAGACTGCATCTCAAAAAAAAAAAACAAAACAACAACAATAACAAAAAAAAACAGAACAGACCCTTCTCCTCCATCTGGGAAGTAGAAGCATAAGCAGACTATGTGAAGCTCAAAGGGGACTCAGAATCTTTGACAACTAAAATTTAGGGCCCAGCTGATTAATGCCTGAGAATGCTCACAGCTTTCATAAGTCTTTTTTTTGAGATAGGGTCTCAGTCTGTCACCCAGGCTGGAATGTAGTGGTACGTCTAGGCTCAAGCGATCCTTCCACCTCAGCCTCCCAAGTAGCTGGGACGACAGGCACATGCCACCACACCTAGCTAAATTTTGTTGAGACAGTCTCAAAATGTTGCTCAGGCTGGTCTTGAAATCCTGGGCTCAAGCAATTCTCCTGCCTCCCAAAGTGCTGGGATTATAAGTATGAGCCATCACAATTGGCAAGCGTTCACACATCTTAAAAGATGAGCACTATTAGTATATACTAAGTTACACTGAAAAGTTATCACTTATTGTCCTTACCCACTGAGATGAGGTTTCTATAGTTCTCCAACATCACATCCCAATACAAGGTTCTCTCAGTACAATCAAGCAGCTGCCACTCCTCTGCGGTGAAATCCACAGCCACATCCTGGAACGTCACTGATTCCTGTAACAGCACATTCATCTTCAAACTAAAGTGTGCATCATTAGCGAACTTGCAAGAGAATCAGGGCAGCTCCTTAATATCATATCATGTTCACTGTTGAGTTTGTAGAAAATGAGATATAATGATTACATGCTTGATTCAGAAATATGCTTTGTGATAGTAACAAAAATCTTATTAAACATATCCAACTGGTGCCAGAACAGTTCAACAGGGGAAAGAAAAGTCTTTTCAACAACTGGTACTGAGACCACTAGACATCCACATGCAAAAGTATGACACTGGACTCCCCACCCATTTCACATCATATAAGAAAATGAACTAAAATGGACCAGAGAGCTAAAAGAAAGAAACAAAGCTATCAAACAGTTAGAAGAAAATAGAAAAAAAGTTTTTTGTGACCTTGGATTAGGCAGTGGTTTGTGAAATATGACAGAAAAAGTGGAAGTGACAATAAAAATAAATAGGAATTCATCAAAATGAAAACTTCTGTGCTCCATAGGACACTGCCAAGAATGTGAAAAGAAAATCCACAGAATGGGAGAAAATATTCGCAAATCATGCATGTGATAAGAGGCTTGTATCTAGAATATATAAATAACTCTTAAAATTCAACAATAGGGGGAGGGGAGGAAAAAAACAACAATAAAAAGACAACACAATTTAAAAATGGGCAAAGGATTTAAAGAGACATCTCTCCAAAGATATATCTATCTATCTATAGATAGATATAGATATATGTATGTATGTATCTGTGTTGGTATGTGTATAGTAAATAAGCCCATGAAAAGATGCTTAACATTAGGGTCTGAAACTGAAGCAAGAAAGAAAAAAAAATAAAAAGAAAAAAGATGCTCAACATCATTAGTGATTAGTCATTAGTGAAATGCAAACCAAAACCATAATGAGATAGCACTTCACTTCTATGAGGACAGTTAAAATCAAAGGCAGACAATGACCTGTGGTGGCAAGGATGTGGAGAAACCGAAACTCTTGTACATTACTCAACTCTTGTACACTGGGATTGCAAAATGGTGCAGCAACTACGTTTTTTCTTTTTTCTTTTCTTTTATTTGATATAGGGTCTTGCTCTGTCACCCAGCTTGGAGTGGAGTGGAGTGGTGTAATCAGGGGTCACTGCAGCACCCAACTCCTGGACTCAAGTGATCCTTCTACCTCAGCTTCTGAAGTAACTGGGACTACAGGCACGTGCCACCACACCCAGGCAATTAAAAAAATATTTTTTGGGGCCAAGTGCGGTGGCTCATGCCTGTAATCCCAATACTTTGGGAGGCCGAGGCAGGTGGATCATGAAGTCAGGAGATCAAGACTATCCTGGCTAACACGGTGAAACCCCGTCTCTACTAAAAATACAAAAAAGTAGCCAGGTATGGTGGCATGTGCATGTAGTCTCAGCTACTCAGGAGGCTGAGGCAGGAGAATCGCTTGACCTAAGAGGCAGAGGTTGCAGTGAGCCAAGGTTGCGCCACTGCACTCCAGCCTGGGCAACAGAGTGAGACCCCATCTCAAAAAAAAAAAAATTTAGAGAGGGGGTCTCACTACATTGCCCAGACTGCTCTTGTACTCTTGGCTTGAAGTGATCCTCCTGCTTCAGCCCCCCAAAGTGCTGGGATTACAGGCATGAGCTACCATACCCAGCCTGTGTAGTAACCACAACAGTTTAGCAGTTCCTCCAAGTGTTTTTTTTTTTTTTTGAGATGGAGTCTCACTCTTGTCGCTCAGGCTGGAGTGCAGTGGCGCCTCCTGGGTTCAAGTAATTCTCCTGCCTCAGCCTCCTGAGTAACTGGGATTATAGGCGTACATCACTGATTTTTGTATTTTTAGTAAAAACGGGGTTCTACCACATTGACCAGGCTGCTCTTGAACTTCTGACCTCAAGTGATCCACCCACCTCAGTCTCCCAAAGTGCTGGGATTACAGGCAAGAGCCACTGCACTCAGCCTCCTCCAAGTGTTAAACAGAGTAACCATATAACCCAGCAATCCCCTCCTAGTATACCCGTGAGAATTCAAGACATTTGTCCACACAAAAGCCCACAGACAAATGTTCATAGTAAAGTTATTCATAGTCAAAAAAGTGGAATAATCTGGTGTCCATGAACTGATAAATGGATAAAGAACATGTGGTATATCCATATGATGGAATATTATTTGGCAATAAAAAAGGAATCAAGCACTGGTACATCTACAACATGGATGAACCTTGAAAATACTGTATGGGGCTGGGTGCCATGCCGCCCACCTGTAATCCCAACACTTTGGGAGGCTAAGGTGGGCAGATCACTTAAGCCCAGGAGTTTGAGACCAGCCTGGGCAACATAGCAAGACTCAGTCTCTACAAAAATAAAAAATTAGCTGGGTATGGTGGCATATGGACCTATAGTCCCAGCTATCTGAGAGACTGAGGTGGGACAACTGTTTGAGGCTGGCAGGTTGAAGCTACAACAGAGTGAGACCCTGCCTCAAAAAAACTAAATAAATAAAAAAGAAAAAGAGGAAACTATTGTATTGGGTGTAAGAAGCCAGTCATGAAAGATTACATATTTCATGGTTCCATTTGTATGAAATGTTCAGAAGAGAAAAGCCATAGAAACTGAAAGTCGATTAGTGCTAGGGAAAGGGAGGAATGAGTAGTGACTGCTAATTAGGGTATGGAGTTGCTTTTGGGGTGATGAAAATGTTCTGAAACTAGATAGTGGTGACATCTGTACAACTCTGTGAATACACTAAAAAAACCACTGAATTGTATACAATTGTTATTTTTTTTTTGAGACAGAATCTTGCTCTGTTGCCCAGGCTGGAGTGCAGTAGTGTGATCTCTGCTCACTCACTGTAGCCTCTGCCTCTCAGGTTCAAGCGATTCTCATGCCTCAGACTCCCGAGTAGCTGGGACTACAGGCGTGCAGCACCACACTTGGCTAATTTTTTTTGTACTTTCGGTAGAGATGGGAGTTTCACCATGTTGGCCAGGCTACTCTCTAACTCCTGACCCCAAGTGATCCACCCACCTTGGCCTCCCAAAGTGATGGGATTACAGGCATGAACCACTGCACCTGGCTGACTGTATATACTTTAATCAGGTCACTTTTGTGGTATGATAATTATATTTCAATAAAGCTATTTAAAAATATCACTTATATATTCTTATTTGTTCACTCATAAAATATTTAATGAGGCTCCACCAACCCTATACTGGAGATATCAAAAGAAATAAAATTATTACTCCTCTCAGGAATCTTACACTCTATTAGAATCAATAAAGTAAACGTAAGTGCCATGTTACTGAGACTGTAAGGTTTACATGCCAGATGCATGTAAGCATAATAAAATAAGAACACATGGATAGTTTTACATGATAAAATACGTCCTTCTAACCATAATGCCAAAATCATGTTTAATGGATAAATGTTAAAAGCACTGAAATTAAAGACAAGTAGTTACATGTCTACCACAAAAGAGATAGTTAAGACCATTGTCAGCAGGAATTAGGAAACTGTAACCCATGGACTGGCCTCCTGTTTTTGTAAACAGAATGTTACTGAAACGTAGTCACACCCATTCATTTACTTCAGCTTCAAGGACAGAGTTGAGTAGTTGCCACAGAGGCTGTATGGCCTTCAAATCTAAAATATTCACTATTTCACCCTTTATGAAAAAGTTACCACTAGGAAGGGTTTATTCCAGGAATGCATAGCTAGTTCAGCATTGGGAAATGCACTAAAAATTATCTAAACTGGTACATTAAGGGTGGCCAGATATATTATATTATTGACAGCTATTTTAAAAAAGGGCATGAAGCCAAAAGTTCCTAGTTATTAAAATAATCTTCGCAAGTTAAAAATCCTTAACTTCATTAAAAACAAAATAAACAACTATCTACCAGAATACAAGAGGAAACGGTGAAACACTGGGAGCACCCCCATTAAAGTTAGGACAAAAAAGACTTCTGGCTAGCAATTACAGGTAACCCCTGAACAACACAGGTTTGACCTGCCTGGGTCCACTTATACTCGGATTTTTTTTTGCAATGAATACAGTTGGCCCTTGGTTGGCAGGTTCTGCATCTACAACCACATGCAGATTAAAAAAAAAATACAGTTATTCCGGGGCGAGGGAGAGCATTAGGAGATATACCTAACGTAAATGATGAGTTAATGGGTGCAGCACACCAACATGGCACAGGTATACATATGTAACAAACCTGCACGTTGTGCACATGTACCCTAGAACTTAAAGTATAATAATAATAAAAAAAAATACAGTATTCTTGCCATGCAAAACCCATGAATATGGATGGCCAACTTTTCCTATCCTTGAGTTCCACAGGGGCCAGCTGTACTGTGGGACTTCAGTACGTTCCGATTCGGGGATCTGCAGGAGTTCTGGAAACAGTCTCCCATGGATACCACAGGATGGCTGTTCATTCAAAACTGCAGCGACTAGAAGTCCTGGCCATTGCAATGAGACAAGCAAAATATGGGGGAAGGTATCAATACTAGGCAGGAAGAGACAAAACTCCATTTGGAATGTATGATTGTCTACCTAAGAAATAGAGGAATCAACTAAAGAACTCTTTTTTTTTTTTTTTTTTTTTTTTTTTTTGAGACGGAGTCTCGCTCTGTCGCCCAGGCTGGAGTGCAGTGGCCGGATCTCAGCTCACTGCAAGCTCCGCCTCCCGGGTTCCCGCCATTCTCCTGCCTCAGCCTCCCAAGTAGCTGGGACTACAGGCGCCCACAACCGCGCCCGGCTAATTTTTTGTATTTTTAGTAGAGACGAGGTTTCACCGTGGTCTCGATCTCCTGACCTTGTGATCCGCCCGCCTCGGCCTCCCAAAGTGCTGGGATTACAGGCGTGAGCCACCGCGCCCGGCCCTAAAGAACTCTTAGATCTAACAAGAGTTCTGTATATTGGTTGGATATAAATTCAACGTAGAGAAATCCATCTTTTTATTTTCTTCAGAGACAGAGTGTCGCTCTGTCACCCAGGCTAGAGTGCAGGGGTGTGATCATAGCTAGCTGTAGCCTGGATCTTCTAGGCTCAACTGATCCTCCTGCCCTAGCCTCCCTGGTAGCTGGAACCACAGGTGTGTGCCATTATGCCCTGCTAATTAATTTTTTTTTTTTTCTGGAAATGGAGTCTTCTATATTGACCAGGCTGGTCTGGAACTCCTGGCCTCAAAGCAGTCCTCCCACCTTAGCCTCCCAAAGTGCTGGGAATACAGGCATGAACCACCATGCCCAGCCAAGAGAAGTCCATATTTTTCTATTTACCAAAATAGCAAACTAGAAGAGATAATGAAAAAAAGGCCTACCCCATTCTCAATAGCAACTAAAACCATATGTAAGAATAAATATAAGAAATGTACAAGAATTACAATAAGAAACTCATAAAACCTATAAAATTATAATAAAAGGGCCAGGTGTGGTGGCTCATGCCTATAATCCCAGCACTTTGGTAGGCTGAGATGGGTGGATCACCTGAAGTCAGGAGTTTGAGACCAGCCTGACCAACACGGTGAAACTCTGTCTCTACTAAAAATACAAAAATTAGCCAGGCATGGTGGCGGGCGCCTGTAACCCCAGCTATAACCCCAGCTACTCAGGAGGCTGAGGCAGGAGAATCACTTGAACTCAGGAGATGGAGGTTCCAGTGAGCCAGGTTGTAAGAAAGTCAGGTTGTAAGAAAACCTGAATAGGACTCATTGAAAAGTCATGAATTCTCTCCAAATTAACCTATTAAGTTTAATGCAATCATAATAAAAAATATCTGGCTGGGCGCAGTGGTTTACACCTGTAATCCCACCAGCACTTTGGAAGGCCGAGGCAGGAGGATCACTTGAGGTCAGGAGTTCGAGACCAGCCTGGTCAACAAGATGAAACCCTGTCTCTACTAAAAACACAAAAATTAGCCAGAGATGGTGGCACATGCCTGTAATCCAAGGTACTTGGGAGGCTGAGGCAGGAGAATTGCTTGAACCTGGGAGGTGGAGGCTTTAGTGAGCTCAGATCATGCCACTGTACTCCAGCCTGGGCAACAGAGCCAAACTCTGTCTCAAAAAAAAAGAAAAAAAGAAAAAAGAATACCTAACATACTGCTTTATGAACCTTGACAATATTTGTTATTTTGATGACCTTAAAATTCATGTAGAAGAGTAAATGCTCAAGATAACTAGAGACTGGAAAAGGTATAAGATTTACTTATGGATCCAGATGGGCATTAAAAAGGCTACATACCTGAACTTATAAATTGAGTTCATTTAGTGCTGCTTGGCACTATGTTCTTACTCTAGGGAATACTCTTAAGACAGTCATAGGAAACCTGATGCTGTATTTATCGCAGGCTGCTGCTGTGAATGTTATTTCTAATGTTATCTATATGAAAACTCATTAGAAAATATTTTCTTCAAAGAAATGTGTCAGGAAAAACTTTAGTTATAAGGAGAATAATTTTGCTTTATCTTCACAGACAATGCCAATACTTTTTAACTGGCTGGTTATCCATTTACTATGATTTCCAGGAAGACCGAGTACATATTTCCAGCTCAAATTTGTTCCAACCATCTGCAAACCCTATGACTTGGGTATCAACTTACCAATCTTCTAAATTTCCTTTTAGACTTGATCTTTTATTCGGTTTACATTTTTCCTGACCATACATTTCCTTTTTATCATCTGGACTTTTGAGAGATTTAAACAACTGGATGAATAGATGGATACCTTACCTGGAAGTTGATCATTTTCTGTAGCTCTTACACAGAAATCTATGAAAGTAGAAATGGGGAAAAGAATAGAAAGACCTGAGACACCAGGACTGCATGCAAAGTAGAACCCCACTCTATCAGACCATAAGTACCCACACTGCAGCCTCAGAAAATGCCACCTAGTGTGGGAGAAAGACATTTCTAGCAAGACAGAAAAGTCCATGTTCCATGAGCACAGATCTCTACTTGTGATTGTTAGGAATATATGGAGCTTAGATAAGGATGTTATATGTTTCTGTCCTACTGATCTAACACCAAGTGGTTCCTCTTGAAACGGTTATTTTTTTTTTCTCCCAGAAATTTATCCTGAAGAAATAATGAATGAGTTGAAAAACTAACTTAAAAGCTTGGCCTCTGAAGCTCCGTAAGTCTAAAAATTATTCCTTCCTGTGATTCTCTGGTTTCTACTCTGAAGCTGGGATAAGAGATTGCAAATTAGGTTGGGCTTTCTTGAGAAGGCTGGATTCAGGGACCCAGGAACAGTTTTTTTTTGTTTTTTTGTTTTTGTTTTTGTTTTAGCTGGATCCTTCAGTTTAAACTCCAAATGTTTCTCTCTGTAGGAACTTCCCATCTCCTGTGAGCTTAGACTGCTGGGGCTCTAGAAAGGGTACAATGGGCAAACCGGGAACTCCCACCTTCATTTACACAGTCTGCACTGGAAGATCTGCACATACACCAAGAGACTCTACAAAATGACCACAAATCGAAATTTACTCAGCATTCATTGCTCAAATATTTCAGGAGAATAAACCCAACTCTGTTTTATGCAGGAATGCTATACTGTGAAAAAAAGAATGAAATCTGGAGAAAATGTATCTGAGTTTGAATCTCAGTTCTTCCACTTACTAAGCTGTGTGAGTCCAGGCAAGTAATTTCACCTTTCAGCTTCAGTTAATTCACATGCAAAATGGTAATAGCATTTACTTCAAATGATTGCTGAGAATACCCTTCGAATGCACAGCAGCTTCTCAAGAATGCTTTCTTCCTGGATCCCTTGAAATGGCTTACAGTTTCCACCGGATCCCTTGAAATGGCTTAAAATTGTGGCAGGCTCCGGTCGGGCCAACTATGTTTTTGGAACCAGGAAAGGTACAGTTAGATGAACAGACTCCTACACAGTGACCTTGACCTACAAGAGCGGGAATGCAAATTGAGCCTCTCCCAGTTCCACCAGATCCCTGGGCATTTACCCAATGCCAGTCGGAGCCTAACTCTTGCTTTCTCTCAGTTACTCGAGTTGAACAGGACCCACATATCCAAACCTGAAGTCACTGCACTTGGAGACTGTAAAGTTTTATCTCCGGTAGGGTAAACCTAGAAGCCAGTCCCCGCCTTTCTCTTACGTCCTCCGAGTCCAGCAAAGCCATACCTGCCACCCTTTCACTGCCTCGCTCGCAGCTCCGGCTCCAAGCCTGGGATCAGTCAACAGCGTTGTCCACAGACTGGGGGGGCAGCCACCGCCAGCACTTCTCGCGGCGCTGATTTGAAGATTGAATACCGGCTACCGTCCTACTGCGCGTGTGCGGAAGTAACTGTCCACCTAGAGTTCCTGGGCTCCTCCCGGGTATAGGCCATCCGTCGGAGACCACATTTCCCATAAGGCCAGTGGAGCTCGTTTCCGGAAGGCGTCAGACGCTGCTGCTTCTTGGGAGGTGGTGCGGAGTTTCTGAGTTGGTATCTGTATTGCTAACCTGAGACCCGCGCTTTTTAAATCGTTTTCTTTTTTTTTTTTTTTTTGCGGCAGCGTTTTTCTCTGTTTTTTTTGTTTGAGACGGAGTCTCGCGCTGTGTCACCCAGGCTGGAGTGCAGTGGCGCGATCTCGGCTCACTGCAAGCTCCGCCTCCCAGGTTCAGGCCATTCTCCTGCCTCAGCCTCCGAGTAGCTGGGACTACAGGCGCCCGCCACCACGCCCGGCTAGTTTTTTTCGTATTTTTAGTAGAGACGGGGTTTCACCATGTTAGCCAGGATGGTCTCGATCTCCTGACCTCGTGATCCGCCCGCCTCGGCCTCCCAAAGTGCTGGGATTACAGGCTTGAGCCACCGCGCCCGGCCTAAATCGTTTTCTTTTAAAAGGATACACAGCATCTTTAAATACTGGAAAGTAAAATCAGCAGTATGCTAAAAAAAATTTGCTCTTACTCAGTAGGGTTTCTTCTAGCAATGCACCAGGTTAGGTCAGAGAGGTGAAGAGGATCCAACAAATAAGACTGAGAAGGAATAATCCATGAAGTAGATGAAGTAGATGGAAAAGTAAGAGAGTTTAGATCTGCAAAACCAAGAGAAGGAAGTGTTTCAAGAAGAAGGGAGTGACCCACTGTCTCAAATGTTGCTCATAGGTCAAGTAAAATGAGAACTAAGAATGGACCACTGTAGCAATGGTCACTAGTGATGTAGAAACGCCATTTTGGCAGTGGTGGAAGTTTGATAAAGTCTGAGGAAAATTTGATAGGAGTTGGAGGAAAGGATGGGAGGAGAGGAAATGGAGAAAGCAAATACAGGTAATACTTGTAAGAAGTTTTTTTTTAAGGTGAGCAGAAAAATAAGGCTATCATGGGATAGAGATTTTGGATCCAGTAATATTTTGTTGTTGTTGCCTTTTCCACATATTCTAATTTTTTTTTTTTTTAAAGATGGGGCTGGGTGTGGTGGCTTATGCCTGTAATCCTAACACTTCAGGATGCCAAGGTGGGAGGATTGTTTGAGCCCAGGAGTTCAACACTGCCTAGGCAACATAGTGAGACCCTCATCTCTACAAAAAATAAAAAATTAGCCTGGCATGGCACCTGCCTGAAGACCCAACTACTTGAGAGGCTGAGATGGGAGGATCGCTTGAGCCCAGATAGTGGAGACTGCAGTGAGCCATGATCCCACCACTGGACTGCAGCATGGGCGACAGAGCTAGTCTCTGTCTCAAAAAATATAAAATAAAATAATAAATAAAATAAAGAAATTATAGGCTGGGCGCGGTGGCTCAAGCCTGTAATCCCAGCACTTTGGGAGGCCGAGACGGGAGGATCACGAGGTCAGGAGATCGAGACCATCCTGGCTAACACAATGAAACCCCGTCTCTACTAAAAAATACAAAAAAATAGCCGGGCGAGGTGGCAGGCGCCTATAGTCCCAGCTACTCGGGAGGCTGAGGCAGGAGAATGGCGTAAACCCAGGAGGTGGAGCTTGCAGTGAGCTGAGATTCGGCCACTGCACTCCAGCCTGGGCGACAGAGCGAGACTCCGTCTCAAAAAAAAAAAAAAAAAGAAAAAAAAAAAGAAATTATAGTAAGCTTATGTACTAATTAAAAGGATCTAGGCTGGGTGCGGTGGCTCACGCCTGTAATCCCAGCACTTTGGGAGACTGAGGTGGGCAGATCACTTGAGGTCAGGAGTTAGAGACCAGCTTGGCCAACATGGTGAAAACCCATCTCTACTAAAAATAAAAATATTAGCCAGGCATGGTGGCAGACGCCTGTAATCCCAGCTACTCGGGAGGTTGAGGCGGGAGAATCGCTTGAACCCGGGACGCAGAGGTTGCAGTGGGCCAAGATCACACCACTGCACTCCAGCCTGGGCGACAGAGCGAGACTCTGTCTCAAGTAAATTAATTAATTAATAAAATGAAAGATTCAGTAGAGGTGGGAAATACACAATTCAGGATAGACAGGCTAGTTACATGGAGGAAAGTCCTTGAGGAAAGAAGGGATGGAATACAGTACACAATCACAGGGATCAATCTAAGTAAGAGTATGGATAATTTATCTCCATTGAAATAGAAGGGGAGGCAGAGTTTATAAGTACAGATGCAAACAGGTGGACAAATATGGTGGTAGAAGAAAGAGGATGCCCTGTTCTGAGTGCTTCTATTTTCCCAGTGAAATAGGAAGCTGAAATGAAGATGGGGGAAAGTATTGTAGGCTTGACAGAAAAGATGAATACTGTATTATGATTATTTTGATACATGGTTTTTTCATATTTTAACATCTGTGAAATTGCTATCTTACAAGTGATGGCATTCCATAGTTTAATCAGGAGCATTGTTTTTTATTAGTACATAAAATAATACAACTTATAATCAATGGCATCTGAAATTCGATAAAGTGTTATTTATGAATATGAGCAAGTGTGTAGATTAAGGAAATGTAGTACTATTGCCTGGCACCATTAAGAGCCGGCTTGGTATTAGTACCCATTGACTTTACTGGCATTTTCTATGCCATAAACACATCTCTCTCTCTCTCTCTCTCTCTCAATGTGTGTGTGTGTGTGTGTGTCTTCCTTCCCCTCCCCTCCCCCTCTTCTCCTGTCCTCTCCTCTCGTCTCCTCTCTCAACAGAAAGGACATACATTAAAGACATGGGTAGTGGAATAAATTTATTACATCTTAATATCTAAAGTATTTTGGACCAAATTACTTCTGTATTTTTTGTCAGGCCTCTGAGCCCAAGCTAAGCCATCATATCCCCAGTGACCTGCACGTAAACATCCAGATGGCCTGAAGCAACTGAAGATCCACAGAAAAAGTGAAAATAGCCTTAACTGATGACATTCCACCATTGTGATTTATTTCTGCCCCAACCTAACTGATCAATGTACTTTATACTCTCCCCCACCCTTAGGAAGGTTCTTTATAGTCTCCCCCACCCTTAAGAAGGTTCTTTGTAATTCTCACCACCCTTGAGAATGTACTTTGGGAGATCCGCCCCCTGCCCCCAAAACATTGCTCTTAACTCCACCGCCTATCCCAAAACCTGTAAGAACGAATGATAATCCCACCACCCTTTGCTGACTCTCTTTTCGGACTCAGCCCGCCTGCACCCAGGTGAAATAAACAGCCATGTTGCTCACACAAAGCCTGTTTGGTGATCTCTTCACATGGACACGTGAGACATTTTTATTAGAAACAGTATGTATTTTGTGCAACCCCAAAATTAGGCATTTAATTTTACAAAACACATTTCATTATGGTAATTCTAAACTACACAATAGTAGAAAGAATAGTGATGAACTTCCATGTATCCATCCCCCAACTCCAATAATTATCAACTCAGGGCCAATTCTGTTTCCTCTCTATCCCCAACCCCATTGCATAGTATTTTGAAGCAAAATCCCAGAACATATAATTTCATCAATAAAAATAAAGACTTTTAAAAAACCATATTATTAACACATCTAAAATATTAACAACATTTCCTTAACATCATCAAACATTGAGTCATTGCTCAAATTATCAATTTTCTCATAAATGTAATTTCTTTTAGAGTTTGAAAAAATTAAGTACAAATGCTGGGCACAGTGGCTCATGCCTGTAACTACAGCACTTTGGGAGGCTGAAGAAGAGGGAGGATTCCTTGAGGCCAAGAGTTTGAGGCTGCAGTCAGCTATGATCACACCACAACATTAGAGGTTGTAGAAAAGGGACACTCTATCATTCCTTTGTCATTTAGCAGCTGGATTATTTCTATAAAGAGGAGCTTCACATCATGTACTATGTAGTCATTCAGGTATACAGTTCACATAGGAATGTCAGGAAAAAAGAATTTATTTACCAGTCTTCCATTTAACAATTCCCAATTATCTTCTAAATATGACCAATTTTTGAGCATCATTATGAACTCATAAACATGTTTGATGTGCTTCAATCTATTGCTGTTGTTATCCCTACTGATACTCAAATTGTCACATCTTTGGCCAGTGGGAGCCTCTTTAAGTTGGCTCTTGAGAGTCTTCTTTTGGAATGATCCTGTTAGTCTTCAATAGCTTGTTATCTATATGACAAGGTGCTTCAGGTTTCTCTTGTTCATTTCCTGACCCAGACCTTAAATCAGCCATTTCTCCAAGGAACCTGGCTCTTTTTAATGGGAGATGGTATTTCAAGACCTTGATCAGGCATCTGGTGGTGTTCACTGCTCCTGGGTTGGTTAGACATTGACTTTGAAGTTTTGAATTTCTGACATACTAGTGGCTAACAGTGTGGGCTGCAGAGATAGACCGCCTGGATTTGAATCAGTGTAACACATACATCATCTCAAATATTTATCATCTCTTTGTGTTGGGAATATTCAATACCCTCCTTCTAGCTATCTGAAACTATATTATTGTTAACTATAGTCATCCTACAGTGGTATAGAACATGATAATTTATTCCTGCTATCTAGCTTTAATTTTCTATCCTTTAACAAATATCTTCCTATTCCCTCCTTCCCCAAATTCTTCCTACCCTTTAGTATCCTCTTTTCTCCTTTTTACTTCTATAAGATCAACTTTTTAAAGCTTCTGCATGTGAGAACATGCATTGTTTAACCTTCTTTTCTTGGCTTATTTCACATAACATAATGTCCCCCAGTTACATAAGTGTTGCTGAGAATGACAGGATTTGATTCGATTTTATTTGATTTTTTTGAGAGGGAGTCTCACTCTGCCACCAGGCTGGAGTGCAGTGGCGTGATCTCGGCTCACTGCAACCTCCGCCTCACAGGTTCAAGCGATTCTCCTGCCTCAGCCTCCTGAGTAGCTGGGACTACAGGTGTGTGCCACCACGCCCAGCTAATTTTTGTATTTTTAGTAGAGATGGGGTTTCACCATGTTGGTCTCAATGGTCTCGATCTCGACCTTGTGATCCACCCACCTCGGTCTCCCAAAGTGCTGGGATTACAGCCATGAGCTACCGCGCCCGGCCGATTTTATTCTTTTTTTCTGGCTAAATAATATTCCATTGTGCATATATGCCACATTTTCTTCATCCATTCATCGTTGTTAGACACCTAGATTGATTCCATATCTTGGCTATTGTGAATAGTGATGCAACAAATATGGGGATGCAGATATATCTTTGATATGCTTATTTCCTTTTATTTGGATAAGTGCCCCAGTGAGATTGCTGGATCATATAATTCTATTTGTAGTTCTTAAAGGAACCTCCATACTGTTCTCCGCAGTGTCTGTACTAATTTGCATTCCCACCAACAGTGTAAGAGTTCCGTTTTGTCCACATCCTCACGGGCATTTCTTATTTTTTTCTTTTTGATAATAGCTATCCTGAGGTGAGATGATACTTCATTGCAGTTTTGATCTGCATTTCCCTTGATTAAGTGATGTCCAACATTTTTCATATATTTTTTGGTCATTTGTATGTCTTCTTTTGAGAAATACCCAGATCTTTTTCCCACTTTTAATTGCATTGTTCATTTTTTTTGCTGTTGAGACATTTGAGTTCCTTGTATACGCTGGATATGAATTCTTTGTTGAATGAATAGTTTGCAAATATTTTATCCCATTCTGCAAGTTGTCTTTTCATTCCATTGTTTCCTTTGCTGTGCAGAAGCTTTTTAGTTTGATATAATACCATTTGTTTAGTTTTTGCTTTTGTTGTCTGTGCTTCTGAGGTCTTATCATAAAATATTTCCCTAGACCAATATTCTGAAACATTTCCTCTACTTTCTCTTCTGGTAGTTTTATAGTTTCAGGTCCTATATTTAGGTCTTTAATCCATTTTGATTTTTTTATAGGGTGAAAGATGAGACTCTAGTTTCATTCTTCGACATACTGATATCATTTTCTCAGCAGCATTTGTTGAAGAGACTGCTCTGTCCCCAAAAAGTGTTCTTGGCACGTTTGTCAAAAATTAGTTGGCTGTAGATATGTGATTAATTCCCGGTTTCTCTATTCTGTTGCATTCATTTATGTGTCTGTTTTTATGCCAGTACGAGGCTGTTTTGGTTACTACAGCTTTGTACTATATTGTGAAGTTAGGTAGTGTGATCCCTCTGGCTTTGTTCTTTCTGCTCAGGATTGCTTTGGCTATTTGAGGTCTTGTGTGTCTCCCTACAAATTTTAAGACATTTTTCTATTTCTGTGAAGGTTGTCACTGATGTTCTGATAGGGATAGCACTGAATCTGTAGATTGCCTTAGGTAGTACGCTCATTTTACAATATTAATTCTGATCCATGAGCATGTAATGTCTTTCCATTCGTTTGAATCCTCTTCAATTTATTTCATCAGTATTTTGTAGTTTTCCTCATGATGTCTTTCACCTCCTCAAATTTATTCCTCAATATTTACATATTTTTGGTAGCAATTTAAATGGGACTTCCTTCTTGACTTCCTTTTTGGCTAGTTTGTTGTTCATATATAGAAATGCTACTAATTGTTGTATTCCTATTCCTAGTTTGTTGACTGCTTTATTTATTATGGAAGGGTGCTAAATTTTGTCAAATGCTTTTTCCTGCATCAATTGACATAATTGCACACTTTCCTCCTTTCATTTGTTATATGGTATATAATATTGATTTTCCAATATTAAACCACTCTTGCATCCCAGGAATAAATCCCACTTGATCATGGTGCATATTCCTTTAATGTGCTGCTGAATTTGGTTTGTTAGTAGTTTTTGAGGATTTTTGCATCAATATTCCTAAGAGATATTGGTCTGTTGTCTTTTCCTGTACCGTTTTTGTCCGGCTTCGATGTCAGGTTAAGGCTGGCCTCATAGGATGAGTCAGAAAGTGTTACCTTATCTTGGCCGGGCATGGTGGCTCACACCTGTAATCCCAGCATTTTGGGAGGCCGAGGCGGGCAGAACACGAGATCAGGAGATCAAAACCATCCTGGCTAACACGGTGAAACCCTGTCTCTACTGAAAATACAAACAATTAGCCAGGCGTGGTGGTGGGCACCTGTAGTCCCAGCTACTCGGGGAGCTGAGGCAGGAGAATGGCGTGAACCAGGGAGGCAGAGCTTGCAGTGAGCCGAGATCCCACCACTGTACTCCAGCCTGGGCGACACAGCAAAGACGCTGTCTCAAAAAAAAAAAAAAAAAAATGTTACCTTGTCTTCAATTTTTTGCAAAAGTTTGAGAACTGGTATTGCTTCTTCTTTAAATGTGTGGTAGAATTAACTAGTGAAGCCATCAAGTCCTGGGCTTTTGTCAAAGATTTTTGATTTCTGACTCAATCTCATTATTAGTTAATAGCACAGGACAATTCTCTGGGTGGCCTTGGAGCAACCTAGTTCTCTCCTCTTTCTCACTCATTCTTATTTCTTAAGAATAAGTGTAGCCGCAAGGCAAGGTAGCTCACACCTGTAATCCCAATACTTTGGAAGGCCGAGGCAGATGGATCAGCTGAGGTCAGGAGTTCAAGACCAACCTGGCCAACATAGTGAAACCCCAAGTCTACAAATATACAAAAATTAGCCAGACATCATGGCGGGTGCCTATAATCCCAGCTACTCAGGAGGCTGAGGTGGGAGAATCACTTGAACCCAGGAGGCAGAGGTTGCGGTGAGGTGAGATCGTGCCATTGTACTCCAGCCCGGGTAACAGAGTGAGACTCCATCTCAGAAAAAAAAAAAAAAAAAAAAAATTAAGTGTGGAATATGCTGGGAATGCAACATTCCAAGATGAAGGAGATGGGTGGAAGAGCCCAGGCTCTCTTCCTGTCCTCCACAGAAACACGATGCCCTTTAACATTTTAGCCCACTCTGTCATGTTGTTCCCATAGTTCCCATGGTATAAAACCCAGAGAAGCCAGGCACAGTGGCTCATGCCTGTAATCCCAGTACCTTGGGAGGCCGAGGTGGGCAGATCACTTGAGGTCAGGAGTTCGAGACCAGCCTGACCAACACGGTGAAACCCCGTCTCTACTAAAAATACAAAAATTAGCCAGGTGTCATGGCGGGTGCTTGTAATCCCAGGTGCTTGGGAGGCTGTGGCATGAGAATCACTTGAACCCAGGAGGCAGAGGTTGCAGTGACCCGAGATCGCACCACTGGACTCCAGCCTGGGAGACAGAGAAAGACCCATCTCTCAAAAATAAATAAAAAATAAAACCCAGGGGGTGGGCACCTTTCTGGGGTCTCTCAGGTGCAGTGCACACAGGACATGACACACAGGCCTCCACCCACCCTGGGTAGCTTTCCTGAGTCTTTCAGATGGCTTGTCCTGAATCCTAGGCTTCTGTTGTCTCTTGATGTCTAACTGTAAGTAACAAATTCACTGCATTTAACTTGCTCTGTGTGTGTTCCATCTAACCAGACTTGTGAAAGTAACCAAGGTGCAATGAAACGGCTTTGACATATAGGTCTATCCAGATTTTCCCTTTCTTCATGATTTAGTCCTAGTCTTAGTATGTTTATGTTGCTAGTATTTTGTCCATTTCATTTAGTTTATCCAATTTGTTGGCATACACTTATGCAAGTGTTTGGTTGAAGAACCAACTTTTTGTTTCATTGATTTTCTCTATTGTTTTTCTATTCATTATTTTGTTTATCTCTGCTCTCATCTTCATTATTTCCTTCCTTCTGATAACTTTGGGTTGAGTATTTATTTGAGAGATGGCGTCTCACTCTGTTGATTAGGTGGAGTGCAGTGGCATGATCATAGCTCACTGTCTGCAACTCCTGGGCTCAAGTGATCCTCCTGCCTCAGCCACCTGAGTAGCTGGGACTATAGGCATAAACCACCATGCCTGGTTAATTTTTGAATTTTTTGTAGAGACAGGGTCTTGCTTGGTTGCCCAGGTGAGTTTTGAAATACTAGCTTCAAGTGATGCTCCTACCTTCACAATCTCAAAGTGGCAGGATTACAGGCGTGAGCCACTGCACCTGGCCTTGTTCTTCTTTTTCTAGTTCCTTAAGTTGTAAAGTTAAGTTGTTGTTGATTTTTTTTTTTTTTAAAGGTGGGTCTCACTCTGTCACCCAGGTGCTAGAGTGCAGTGGCATAATCATTGCTCACTACAGCCTCAAACTTCTGGGGTCAAGCAATCCTCCCCCCTCAGCCTTCCTGGTAGCTAGGACTAGAAGTGCCCACCACCACACCTATCTAATTTTTAAATTTTTGTACAGACAGGGTCTCACGATGTTTCCCAGGCTAGTTGTGAACTACTGGCCTCAAGTGATCCTCCTACCTTGGCCTCCCAAAGTTCTGGGATTATAGGCATGAGCCACTATGCTCAGTCTTGCAATTTCTTAAAATAAGACAACAATGAAGACTGTCCCATTGATTGACTCTTCCCTTCACAAAGATTTCTCAGGCCAGGCGCGGTGGCTCACGCCTGTTATCTCAGCACTTTGGGAGGCCGAGGTGGGTGGATCACCTGAGGTCAGGAGTTTGAGACACGCCTGGCCACGATGAGGAAACCCCATCTTTACTAAAAATACAAAATTAGCTGGGCGTGGTGCACATGCCTGTAATCCCAGCTGCTCAGGAGACTGAGGCAGGAGAATCGCTAGAACTGGGGACACAGAGGTTGCAATGAAGTGAGCTGTGACTGCACTCTAGCCTGGGCAACAGGAGCGAAACTCCGTGTCAATAACAACAACAACAAAAAAAAAAAAAGATTTCTCTGTAGCATGCAATATGCAGTGCCGTTTGATAGCACTTTACCCCCACAGAACTTTTTTCAAAATTTGAGTTCGTCTTCTCAAAACTTGCCAGTGCTTTATCAACTCAGTTTATGTAATATTGTAAATCCTTTGTTGCCATTTCAACAATATTCACAGCATCTTCACCAGGAGCAGATTCCATCTCAAGAAACCACTTTATGTGCTCATCCATAAGAAGCAACTCCTTATCTGTTCAAGTTTTATCATGAGACTACAGCAATTCAGTCACATCTTCAGGCTCCACTTCTAATTCTAGTTGTCTTGGTTGGAGGTCAAAATCTCAACACTCTTTTTTAAGAATGTTGTTTTTTAGTTCATTCTACCAAACATTTAAAGAAGAAGCAATACCACTTCTTAAACTTTTGCAAAAAATTGAAGATAAGGTAACACTTTTTTTTTCTTGAGACAGAGTCTCACTCTGTCGCCCAGGATGGAGTACAGTGGCGCGATCTTGGCTCACTGCAAGCCCCGCCTCCCGGGTTCACACCATTCTCCTGCCTCAGCCTCTCAATTAGCTGGGACTACAGGAGCCCGCCACCACGCCTGGCTAACTTTTTGTATTTTTAGTAGAGACGGGGTTTCACCGTGTTAGCCAGGATGGTCTCGATCTTTTTTTTTTTTTTGAGACGGAGTCTCGCTCTGTTGCCCAGGCTGGAGTGCAGTGGCCGGATTTCAGCTCACTGCAAGCTCCGCCTCCCAGGTTTACGCCATTCTCCTGCCTCAGCCTCCCGAGTAGCTGGGACTACAGGCGCCCGCCACCTCGCTCGGTTAGTTTTTTTTTTTTTTTGTATTTTTTAGTAGAGACGGGGTTTCACCGTGTTAGCCATGATGGTCTCGATCTCCTGACCTTGTGATCCGCCCGTCTCGGCCTCCCAAAGTGCTGGGATTACAGGCTTGAGCCACCGCGCCCAGCCTAGATCTTCTGACCTCATGATCCACCCACCTCGGCCTCCCAAAGTGCTGGGATTACAGGCGAGTCACAAAATATCAACATTCTTAATGGCATCTAAAATGACGACTCCTTTTCAGGTTTTCAATTTACTTTGCCAAAGTCCATCAGAGGAATCTCTATCTATGGCAGCTACAGCCTTATGAAATATATTTCTTAAATAACAACACTTGAAATTAAAAATGCCTCCTTGATCCATGGGCTGCAGAGTGGATGTTGTGTTAGAAGGCATGAAAACAATAATCTCCTTATGTATCTCCATCAGAACTCTTGGATGAACGGGTATACTATCAATGAACAGTAAGTTCGAAAGGAATCTTTTTTTCTGAGCAGTTCTCAACAGTGGGCTTAAAATAGTCAGTCATCCATGCTGTAAACAGATGTGCTGTCATCCAGTGTATTAGTCAGGGTTCTCCAGAAGGACAGAATAGGATAGATGTACATATGAGGGGAGTTTATTAAGGAGTATTGACGATCAAAAGGTAAAGTCCCAAGATAGGCCATCTGCAAGCTTAGGAGCGAGGAAGCCAGTCTGAGTCCCAAAACCTCAGAACCACCATGCCCTACTAATTTTTGTATTTTTAGTAGAGACACGGTTTCGCCATGTTGGCCAGGCTGGTCTTGAACTCCTGACCTCAAGCAACCCACCCACCTTGGCCTCCCAAAGCACTGGGATTACAGGAGTGAGCCACCATGCCCGGCAAAAAACTAGACATTTTAATCTAATGTGGTAACTCTGGATATCAGATTTTCCCCATTCCTCAGTGTTTCTATTTTATTTCATTGTTTAGGCTGTGTCTGTCCCAAGAATCTGCATGAAATATAAACTTTTCTACTCAGGCCTTTTTAAATTCTGCACCTCCCCTCAGCATACATGGTGATTTTCTAGTTTCCCCATATATGCAGTTGCTTTTGAATGTCCTAGTCTTCAATGTCTTGCTCCCAAAAGGGGTTAAAAGAAAAATGAAGGAGGAAAAACTCAAGCTGTATGCAAACTGCTCCAGAAATATGTGCACAGCTGTAGCCATAGGACTGAGGGGTGAGGAACTGGTAGTTACTACTGTCCTAAGAGTTGAAATTGACCAAAATTAACTACAATTTATCATCTTCCCCTGGAAGTTGCAAAATTTCAATAGACTCCAGATTCCAAAATAGTTATATCAGATAGATTCTGCCAGTGCAGCTGCTGTCTAGGCTGGGAGACAGATTTCTGGTGCTTTCTATGCTGCCATTTTCTCCAAATCCTCTCTCCATTCTCCCTTTTCTTGCAGTCATAGAATTTAGTTTTGGTCAGGGCATATGCTTGCTGAGAATAAAAACTACACATCCCAACCTTTCTTGCAGTTAGCTATGACGAGGTGGCCAAATTTTGGCCAGTGGGCTCTAAGTGAAAGTAGTAGTACACATTTTTAAAGTGTCCTTAAAGGGGTGCCTTTCTGCTATTCCAACTTTATGCTGAATGTGTAATGGGTGACTGGATTTTGGCCAGCCATTTTAGACTATGAAGAAGATACATGTTTGTGTCAGAGAAACAAGAGGGAAGGAATCTGGGCTCTTGACATCATAGGGTGCCACACCAGTCCTGGACTAACTATAGTTAGGCTTCTTTTAAGTGAGAAATACACTTCTATTTTGTTTAACCACTATTGTTTTGGTGATTTCTATTATAAACAATTGATCCTAATCCCAATTAAGGTATTCAACTCATTTCCTAGCCCAGAAAACAATTTTTTAAAAATCAAGAAATAGGCCGGGCGCGGTGGCTCACGCCTGTAATCCCAGCACTTTGGGAGGCCGAGGCGGGCGGATCACAAGGTCAGGAGATCGAGACCACAGTGAGACCCCGTCTCTACTAAAAATACAAAAAAAAACTAGCCGGGCGCGGTGGCGGGCGCCTGTAGTCCCAGCTACTCAGGAGGCTGAGGCAGGAGAATGGCGTGGATCCAGGAGGCGGAGCTTGCAGTGAGCCGAGATCGCGCCACTGCACTCCAACCTGGGCGACAGCGTGAGACTCCGTCTCAAAAAAAAAAAAAAAAAAAAAAACAAAAATCAAGAAATAGCTTTGTTGTGACATCTCTTTTATCCACTCACTAAACAAACGTCCACCAGGGCTGTAATTTGGAGTTCAGACATGTTAGGCAGAATTCATAAGGTAGAGATGACATTATTAGACATGCGAAGGCTGAAACAGGAAGGTATTTGTTATAGAAAACGGCATCAGTGATTGTCTTAGTCATTCGAGATGCTTTAACAAACCACCACAAGCTGAGTGGCTTATAAACAACAAAAATGTATTTCTCATAGTTTTGGGGGCACCTTCTCACTGTGTCCTCACATCATGGAAAGACTGAAGAGTTCCCTTGGAACTCTTTTATAAGGGCACCAATCCCATTCATGAGGGCTGTTCCCTCATTACCTAATCACCTCCCAAAGGCCCACCTCTTAATACTACCATATTGAGGGTTTGGATTTCAACATACTAATTTGAGGGGGCACAAACATTCATAAGCAGTGATCCTGGGGTGGTCCCAACTAACGATGTCTCAACTTATGAGAAACCCTAAGGTTATAACCAGAAGATGTTAACTTAAAATAAGGATTTGAAGTCTCAAGGAATTACTGAATTCTCAATAATGTCAGTATCTGAAAACAAATTTTCTTTTTCCTTTTTGAGACAGTTTTGCTCTGTTGCCCAGGCTGGAGTACAGTGGTGTGATCTTGGCTCACTGCAACCTCTGCCTTCTGGGTTCAAGTGATTCTCCTGCCTCAGCCTCCTGAGTAGCTTGGATTACAGGTGTGCACCACCACACCCAGCTAATTTTTGTATTTTTAGTAGAGATGGGGTTTCACCATGTTGGCCAGGCTGGTCTTCAACTCCTGACCTCAGGTGATTCGCCCACCTCAGCCTCCCAAAGTGCTGGGATTACAGGCGAGCCACTGCGCCCGTCCCTTTTTCCTGTTCTTAAAACTTCTGGTATAACTAAGATGATGCTATAGAACTTGAGCAAGTTCTTTTCTTGAAGACTATTAGCTTAATACTGTTTATCCCATAAGGTACAGCTTACTATGCTCCCAATTTAACTCTAAACTTACTAGGGCCTATAATAACATACAGTCCAGGAGGTTCAACAAGAAAACTTTTATAGCATAATGATTAAGAACATAAGCACTGCAGTCAGACATATCTAGGCTGGAGTCTACCACTTTCAAACAGTGGAACCCTGGAAACCTTTTTTTTTTTTTTGCAGTAGCATGATCATAGCTCACTGTAACCTTGAATTCTTGGGTTCAAGTGATCCTCCTGCCTCAGCCTACCAAGTACCTAGGACTACAGGCATGCACCACCATGCCTAGATTTTTTTTTTTTTTGAGATGGGGTCTTGCTATGTTGCCCAGGCTGGTCTTTAACTTCTGTCCTCAAGTGATCTTCATACCTTGCGCTCCCAAAGTACCAAGATTACAGGTGTGAGCTACCACACCCAACTAGGAAAATTATATAACCCTTCTAGGCCTCAGTTCCCTCGCTGGAGATAATGGATACAGATTTAATTACAATGTGCTTAGTACAGTGCCTGGCCATAAGAGTCACTCAGTAAAAAGTCATCATAAGATTTCAGGGTCCATAAGAAGAGTATGCCCTTCCATAAGAAAGGCCTCCAGAGACAACCTACCTTATCTTCTACAGATGTCCAGGATTTACCAGCTCATGTATAGCATGGAATCATACTAACAACATTCACCATGTTCTGTTGGCTCTTAACGTTCCAGTTAATACAAAAACTCTACCCCTGCCAATTGCCCTCCCCATGCACTGACTTCTGCAAATTCTCCAGTAGTGTCACCACAAACAAGTCCTTATCTTCCAGGTGACATCTGTATCATTCCTTCCTCCAGCTTCTTTGATGATGTTTGTAGTTAAGAGCTCCACTGCCTTCTAAGATGCATTGGGATTCCTCTCCACTACCTTTACATTTTCCTTTAAATGTTATTTTTCACCTTATAAAAAGAGTATCGTGCTGTATGTAATTTTTAGGACTTTTTTCACCTAATGTTGTGCTGCTAATATTCATGCATATTGTTTTATGTCACTGTAGCTCATTTGTTTTGGCTACTGTACATTATCCACTCTTCTGATGATGGGCACCTGGGTAGCTTCTAGGCTTTTGCTATTGTGAAACTGCCACAAAGTATATTCGTGTTCACATTTTCTATTGTACATGTATGTTTCTTACAGCATATACCCAGGAGTGCTACTGCTGGACTGTAATATGTGAATGTTACATGTTATTATATCACATGAATAATATTCATGTATTATTATTATTAAAGAGTCTCACTCTGTTGCCCAGGCTGGAGTGCAGCGGTGTGATCTCAGCTCACTGTAACCTCTGCCTACCCGGTTCAAGCTATTCTCCTGTCTCAGCCTCCCAAGTAGCTGGGACTACAGGTGCACACCACCACCCCCGGCTAATTTTTGTATTTTTAGTAGAGATGGGCTTTCACCATATTGGTCAGGCTGGTCTTGAACTCCTGACCTCAGGTGATCCACTTACCTCAGCTTCCCAAAGTGCTGGGATTACAGGCATGTGCCACTGCACCCAGCCATGTATTATGTTTTTCATATCTAATATTTTCACTTTTTATGACTTCCTGTTTCTACTTCATCCTTCCTTGTCTCTTTGAGAATATTTATTACGCTTATGTTTTGGTCCGTTCATTCTGATTCAAAAATATGTTTATGTATGTATTTAAAGGCTTGGAATAACATGTATACAACTATGTATGGTGGCCATCTTTGAAGGACTGCAATTATGAAAAAACCATCAGTTCAACTGTCCCAGACAGCATTTCATTGTATTATGTAACTGTAGACAGCCTTTTTTTTTTTTTTTTTTTTTTTTTGAGATGGAGTCTCGCTCAGTCGCCCAGGCTGGAGTGCAGTGGCGCCATCTCGGCTCACTGCAAGCTCCGCCTCCTGGGTTCACGCCATTCTCCTGCCTCAGCCTCCCGAGTAGCTGGGACTACAGGCGCCCGTTACCACGCCCGGCTAGTTTTTTTTGTAGTTTTTAGTAGAGACGGGGTTTCACCGTGTTAGCCAGGATGGTCTTGATCTCCTGACCTCGTGATCCGCCCGTCTCGGCCCCCCAAAGTGCTGGGATTACAGGCTTGAGCCACCGCGCCCGGCCTGTAGAAAGCCTTAATCAAGATAAAAATAGGGATGACTTATCAGAAACTGAAGAATTTTCTTAAGAAAGCAATGTTTACTGAAGGATACCTTCATTCCAGCCATGATGAGCATCTGTCTTCTTAGGCAATCACAGTGAAGCTCCAGAGTAGTATAACCCATCTCTCCCACTCATCCCTGAGCCTTGGTCCTGGACTGAATGTGGTTAGAGGTTGTGGAAATAAAAAAAGAACCAAAATAAGAACACTGTCCATAAAAGCCAAGCTCAGAGACTGGTCCTCTTTTGCTTAGGTGCAGCAGGAGCAGGAAGGATCGACATTCTTGAAAGCATACCTTCTATTCATTTGGCTTTTTTGGCTTGGGGCCCCAGTGTAGAGCTGAGTACTCCACTGCCCTTTCTCCACTCACAAATGTCTGCATATGCACATGTCCGGCACTTCCAAGCCTCCTCCACATCGACTCCCTGGGGCTCTCGGTGGCCCATCCAGTAGGCCATATAATGCTGCACCTTGGCTCTCACCTCCTTCTCTTCAAAGGCTACAATCTCAGTACCCAGCACCGTGGCAGTCTCTTGGTGGATATACTCAATCTTCAAGATATCAATAACTGGGAGGTCTGACAGTGTTAGAGACAAGAAGACCAGTTCCATGAGGTCACCCAAAGATTTCACAGAGAAGCCTCCTTTCCGGGCATGCCTCAGCACTGATGGCCCCAGTGGCTTTTCTGGACACAACTTCGTGTGGTGGATTAAGCTAGCAGGGGTCACTTTTCCTTGTACCATGGCATCAAAGATATATTTGTATAGGCTGACTTGAAAACAGTCTTTCTTTTTCTGAGCTTCCAGAGGGAGCATAGGGCGCCTGCGTGTCTTGAGTTCCGCCAGTTCCAGTTCCCCCTTGGCTGTATAGTGCAGCTCATCGATCACTCCAACAAGAAGTACACCCTCCACTTCCCCAAACACGGGAAACTCTCTGATGTGCCCTTCTGACTGCAGGGCAGGAATCATCAAAAGTATGTTCAGAAACTTAATTGCCCAAGCATCTTCTTTAGTGGTGACTGGGACAGTCACAAGATCATGAAGTTCTAGTTCTCTAGCTAGGTGTATGCTGGCACCAGTGTCCAAAACAGCTGCCTTCTCAGGTGCCAAAAAACCAGGAAGCTCCTTTCCATATGCTGTTTGCAGTTCACACCAGTTCTGAGTAGCCAGGTCAGTGACATACAAATATTTAAGGTGGAATCTCTCCATGGGTGATAAGATATCCAATCCTCTTTTCCAGTTTTGTAAGCTTATGGGTTTATCATCCTTCCCAAGGGATTCAGAAGATGGGCCAGGCATGTTAACTAAAGCATTTGACTCTTGGGCATCTTCTAGGTCCAGAAACTCCAGGAATTCTGAGTCACTCAAGTCTGAGAACCCGGAGGCTTCTGCTGACACTGTCTCCTCTTCTCTTGTCTCTGCCATGGCACAGCTCTGGATTGGGCTAGAAGGGCCCTGCATAACATGTTAAAGAAATGCATTGTTCAAATAAAAACTTTCTCAAAAGCACTTTCAAATTTCAGTAAGATAAAAACAAAATCATGACAAATTATTGACTTATATTCTTTAAAAAAGCCAGTTTATTTATGACCAATTAGTAATGCCATAGAGTTGTAGTACAGATATGTATTGCAATAGGGTTCCTTATATAATCCATATATATCACTTGGCAGAATTTTTCTTTTCTTTTTTTTTTTTTGAGACGGAGTCTCGCTCTGTCACCCAGGCCGGAGTGCAGTGGCGCGATCTCGGCTCACTGCAAGCTCCGCCTCCTGGGTTCACACCATTCTCCTGCTTCCGCCTCCTGAGTAGCTGGGACTATAGGCACCCGCCAGCATGCCCGGCTAATTTTTTGTATTTTTAGTAGAGACGGGGTTTCACCGTGTTAACCAGGATGGTCTCAATCTCCTGACTTCATGATCCACCCACCTCAGCCTCCCAAAGTGCTGGGATTACAGGCGTAAGCCACCACAGAATTTTTAAAGGGGAAAAATAGTTTTATTCCTGGATCTTCCACTAACATACTGTGTGTGACTTTAAGCAAACCACCTTTCTTGGTCTCAGTTTCTTCAGATTTAAAAAGAAATTTGAGGCCGGGCAGGTGGCTCACGCCTGTAATCCCAGCCCTTTGGAAGGCTGAGGCGGGCAGATCACTTGAGGTCAGGAGTTCAAGACTAACCTGGCTAACATGGTGAAGCCCCATCTCTACTAAAAATACAAAAATTAGCTGAGTATGGTGGCACACACATGTATTCCTAGTTACTCGGGAGGCTGAGGCAGGAGAATTGCTTGAACAGGGAGATGGAGGTTGCAGTGAGCCGCGACTGTGCCACTGCACTCCAGCCTAGGTGACAGAGCAAGACTCTGTCTCAAGAAAAAGAAAAAAAAAAAAAAAAAAAAAGGAGATTTGAGGTTTGCCTTTTCTGCTTCAAAATTCTATTAACTTGAAAGAGTATTTCATTATTTTAAGTGAATATACATCTTTGTAGGAACAATGTTTGAGAAGTTTACCAAGGGCCACCTTCTACAATTCCCTTGATACAAAGTCCTTGATGAGGAAAATGAACCTCAACTACAAACTGTTCCTTGAGAGAAAGTAGCTCTGCAATAACTGTTTTTAAATGCAGTTCAAGGAACCTAGTATGGCAAAATTCAAAGATCAACTATAGATAAATACAAATAAATATAGTCTAACACAAATTAATGCATGAAATAATAAGAGGATGTTACAGCAACACATGGAAATTAGTAGCTTGACTTCATAAATTATCCTCTTAATATTATAGAAATTGGGGCTGGGCGCGGTGGCTCACACCTGTAATCCCAGCACTTTGGGAGGCTGAGGAGGGCGGATCATGAGGTCAGGAGATCGAGACCATCCTGGCTAACACGGTGACACCCCGTCTCTATTTAAAAAAATACAAAAAAATTAGCCAGGCATGGTGGTGGGTGCCTGTAGACCTAGCTACTCGGGAGGCTGAGGCAGGAGAATGGCGTGAACGGGGGAGGCGGAGCTTGCAGTGAGCCGAGATCGCACCACTGCATTCCAGCCTGGTTGACAGAGCAAGACTCTGTCTCAAAAAAAAACATATATGGCCAGGCGCGGTGGCTCAAGCCTGTAATCCCAGCACTTTGGGAGGCCGAGACGGGTGGATCACGAGGTCAGGAGATCGAGACCATCCTGGCTGACACGGTGAAACCCCGTCTCTACTAAAAAATACAAAAAACTAGCCGGGCGAGGTGGCGGGCGCCTGTAGTCCCAGCTACTCGGGTGGCTGAGGCAGGAGAATGGCTTGAACCCGGGAGGCGGAGCTTGCAGTGAGCTGAGATCCGGCCACTGCACTCCAGCCTGGGCGACAGAGCGAGACTCCGTCTCAAA
>NC_037668.1:68184798-68213326 GCF_003255815.1 Theropithecus gelada | reverse complement strand
AAAAAAAAAAAAAAAAAAAAAAACCATATATATATATTTATATATATAGTGGTGTGTGTGTATATATATATGAAATATATATTTATTATATCGTATATATAAAATATATAATATAAAAAATATATATATTTTAGAAATTGGTGTCTGTCACTAAACTGGGGTTTCCCATTAAGTTTATTTTCTCCCTCCACAAGAAACTAGCTTATAATGGGAAAAAAATCTGCCTATTAGAGATTAAAAACTCAAAATTTACTGCTATAACAGAGAGTATTTATTGTGTGGTTAATTATTGTGTGCCAGACACTGAGCCAAGTGTTTTACATCCAGTATCTCACTACCCTTTTTCTTTCAACTTTTTACTATAAAGATTTTCAAGGCCGGGTACAGTGGCTCAAGCCTATAATCCCAGCACTTTGGGAGGCCGAGGCAGGTAGATCACCTGGGGTCGGGAGTTTGACACCAGCCTGGCCAACACATGGTGAAACTTCATCTCCACTAAAAATATGAAAAATTAGCCAGGTGTGATGGCAGGTACCTGTAATCCCAGCTACTCGGGAGGCTGAGGCAGGAAAATTGCTTGGACCTAGGCGGCGGAGGTTGCAGTGAGCTGAGATAGCGCCACTGCACTCCAGCCTGGGCGGCAGAGTGAAGACTCCGTCTCAAAAAAAATAAAAATAAAAAAAGATTTTCAAACATACAGAGAAGTAGAAAGAATAAAACAATGAACACCCATGTCCACACCATGTAGATGAACAACTGCTGACATTTTGCTGTATTTGCTTCTTGTGTGTGTACTTTTTTGTTTTGGCTGACCTATTTTGAAGTAAATTACAGACATCATAACACTTTAAAATCTAAATGTTTCAGCATACATTTCCAAATGGCATTCTTCATAACCACAATACTATCTTCCAAATGACATTCTCCTCATAACTACATTATCACATCTAACAAAATTAGTAATTCCTTAACATTCCAGTTCATATTTGAATTCCCCCAACTGTCCTCAAAATGTCCCAGATAGCTTTTCTTTAATCCAGGAAACAAAGACCACACATTATGTTTGATTGTTTTGTCTTTCAAGTATTTTTTAATCTTAAGAAACTAGGTGGCCGGGCACGGTGGTTCACGCCTGTAATCCTGGCACTTTGGGAGGCCAAGGCGGGCAGATCACGAGGTCAGGAGATCGAGACCATCCTGGCTAACACAGTGAAACCCCATCTCTACTAAAAGCACAAAAAATTAGCCGGGCGTGGCAGCAGGCACCTATAGTTCCAGCTACTCAGGAGGCTGAGGTAGGAGAATGGCGTGAACCTAGGAGGCGGAGCTTGCAGTGAGCTGAGATCGCGCCACTGCACTCTAGCCTGGGCAACAGAGCGAGACTCCGTCTCAAAAAAAAAAAAAAAAAAGAAAAGAAACTAGGCAAATTATGAAGATACTCTTTTTAAGCCTTCCTCCTAACCCCACATATCTAACCTGCATAGAGAGTAAACAAAACAAGATGCAACCAGTCCACTAGTGTTTGACTTTGAGTGCCAGGAAAATAAATAATTTGACATAGAATTTAAGCTGATAGAGATAGCTATGAACCAAATGTCTTCTTGTTATTCTATTATTCTAATAAGCAGAGAAATAAGTTGAACGCACCAACTCCTATGTCAAAGCGTAAGAAGTGATGCCCTGAAAACGTCATTAATATCAATTGTGGTTGTGTTTAACTGATTTTTAAATAGTCTAAATGTCACTAATAAAAGAAAACATAGATAGCTAGAAGGAAAGTTATCTGCAATGAACACAAATAACACAATAGTAAGACTTTTGCTTATAGAGTATCCTATAAAGTTATTGCTTTACAGGATATTTCAATAGTAACAAAACACAGAAGCTGTACATTTGCACAAGTGTTATAAACCGTAAATGTGCTTTAAATAATTTCAAGAAACTATTTCAACTATGAAGTCTCTGAAAATTGGTAAGAATCTTTACCCTTCACTAAGAAACTAAAGTTAAAGTGCATTTGTAACATATATGCTATGAGGTTTTCGTGGGGGGTAAGGGGGAACTCCAAGTCCAAATCAATTAATCTTAAAATATTTTATTTCAAATATCTAGACCTGGCTGTCCAATATGGTAACCACTAGTAGCCACTAGCCATACGTGGCTACTTAAATTTAAATTAATTAAAATAAAACTCACTTCTCAGTTGCACTAGCCATGTATTAAATGCTCAGCAGGTACATCTGGCTGGTGGATACAGATAAGGCACAGATAGAGAACAGTTCCCTGATCACAGAAAGCTCTATTGAACAGCACAGAGTTAGACTATTTTCTGTGTACACATTAACTCCCCAAAGAGAGAGTAAGCTCCTGAAATGTATGGAGTTCCTACTTGTTTTACATACAACATTGAGAACAGGTAGTCCTAAACAGGGAAGTGAAATGTCTTTTGGAGAAGATACAAAGCGGGGCATTCTCTGTGAAAGTATTCATCTATAAGAATAAAACAGTACACTAAGAATGGATAACTGACACTCAGATGTGCGGCTGGGACTTTCCTACCCAGAAAAGAATCCAGAAGAGAGCATAATGCAGTGCATTGTGTCCCAAATTGTAGTTTGTATCTCTGACACGAGACGATTTTACATAGCGCATGGACTGACATTTTTAGATACAGCTTAGGATAACTATACTGTTATTGGAGCAGCCATCAAATGGCTAATTTCACAGATATTGTTTCTTAGGACAAGTTTGATTTAACAAAAGTAAGTAAAAACATATAAGAATAATACAGGTAGTACACAAGTAGGGCAAAATTGTTAGGTAGTAAGTGAATGGCATGCTGGGAAACAGCATAATGCCAAGAGTCTGAGAGTCCTCCTACAGATCTGGATTCTGAACCTAATTCTGAGTGGTTCGGTAGCATTCAGTAGTATGCTACTTGCCTTTTGAGTAAGCTTGGACAAGGTTCTAGTTTTCCTTAAGTTATTGACACATCTTTAAAATACCTACTAACCCTACTCAGCTATCCGACCATTGAGTGATAACATATAGTACACATATTAGCACTCGATAAAGATAGATCTTGTTTTTCCCAAGTAAGAGATGAGAGAGTGTATCGATTCCCCCTGACAAAGGAGATTAAACTTTAGAAGAGAAGAAACTCTTATTCACCTGTGACTTAGTTGATCTCCCTCCTCATAGGGAAGGCCAGAATGCTGAAATGACAAGGCTAGGGAAGAGAAAGAAGTTTTGAAAGACCAGGTCTGCATTAAAGAACCTAAATTAGCAACTTAGGTCCTTGCTATCGTAGAACCGGAACTTCTGGTCCTTTCTTACCTGACCATTCCCATGTTGGGTGTTTTCTCCTCTCAGATTCACACTGCACAGACTGTTACCCACCCCAGTTACCCACCCCAGATCCTAGTCTACATAAGGCTCGCCTCTCTCCTGGGGCAAACTCTCTCCAAGATTTCTTCGTTTCCCCCGTACTCTGGATGCAGTGATGAGCCAATCCCCGCTCCCTGAAAGTAAAAGGGTCAAACATAACCAAGGTCCCCGAGGAGCTCCGAGATCAGTTCCCTCTTCCAGCTCCATTCTCCACCCAACAGCTCAGGCAAGAGACCTTATGACAGCGGCTCTTTCTCTCTGATGGGCTCCTGCCTTCTGCGGAATTGCCGATGGCAACATCCTGACTTGTTGAGTGCAGCCCGGACTTGTGGGCTGCGCGGGCGTTTGCCTTCAGCGGAGATCTTTTCTCTGGCCCTAAAGCACTGTCTCCCAGGGAGTGCTATGCATGCCCTAAAGTGTACTGCGTACTTTCTACAGTCCTGGCAGAGCCAGGAATGAGAGCAAGGAGTCGTCCACCTCGGGAAGGAGTCCCGGCCGACAGCACCGTGTTCCGAGGGCGAAGGTCCAGAACGGGAACCCGGCCTGCGAGGGGAGCCGCTCCCACCAAGGGAGGGGAACGCGGCGATCGCAGGAACAGAACCCTAGGCTCCGAAACGCAGCCTCCCACCCCATTCTCCGGCCTTCCCCTAACCTCGGATACTCCTCCGAACCTCGGACTCCACCTGGTTTCGCCGCGGCCTCGGAGCTGCTCCCGGACGCTCCCAGCGAGGAGACTGAAGAAGCCGGGCAGAGCGCGCTGCCGGAGCGGTCTACACCGCCTGCCCCGCCACTTGCAAAAATGCCGCCCAGAGCCCAGTCCCAGAGTGCCCCGCGGCTGCCCACGGACCGCCTTCCCAGAGGCCTTCGCGGCGCCGCCTACCTTGCGAGTCTGCGGCTGGGGCGGAAATCTGTCTGTGGGCGGCGGAGGGTGCTGCTTATGCGAGGGCAGGTTTTGGGAGCTCGCTAAAGCCGGTCAGTCCCTGTGTTTGCGCCGCTGTGTGTGGGTCGTTTAATTCCAGGCGCAGCTGACCTGTAAGCTCCCTCTCTGGCAAGGTCTCCCAGTTACCACCAGGACAGTCCGAGCAAGGTCTGGGCCCGTCGCTGCCCCCGGTGAAGTGCCGCGTCTAGGCTTGGCCATCCGTGGATTCAGCATCCCCACCTTAGCACCTCCCGCCAGCTTTTCCAGTGAGAGCAAAACCACGAACTCACTTTTGAGAGATGCTGGCGCTTCCCTCATCAATATATATATATTTTTTCTGTTTGCTTACTTTAAACTTTTATTGATAAATATAACACAATTTTATTCTGAAATATAAAGCAAAGTGTAATTATTATGAACAGACAAGTCATTAGAGCGAAAAAAGAAGTGTCAGGTTCTTCGCAGATACACTTCCTGAGAAAACCACTAGCCCGACTTCTATGACACTTTGCTTTTCTTATTTTTATTTATTTATTTATTTATTTATTTATTTATTTATTTTTACCAAAAGCAGATACTTGATTCTTTGCTTTTCTTTACGGTTTATCACTTATACTTGAAAACTGGATTTGTGACAAAGGTGGTATCATACAGCCATGGAGAAAAGACGGTGTATTCAATGAAGGTTCTGACAATATGAAGGCCAGGCACGGTGGCTTACGCCTGTAATCCCAGCACTTTGGGAGGCCGAGGCGGGCGGATCACGAGGTTAAGAGATCGAGACCATCCTGGCCAACATGGTGAAACCCTGTCTCTACTAAAAAGTACAAAAATGACCTGGGTGTGGTGGCACACACCTGTAGTCCCAGCTACCGGGGAGGCTGAGCCAGGAGAGTCGCTTGAACCAGGAGGCAGAGGTTGCAGTGAGCAGAGATCACACCACTGCACTCCAGCCTGGGCAACAGAGGGAGACTCTGTCTCAAAAATAAACGAAACAAAACAATAAAACAAAACAGGACCTCTCTCATTTCATCACAAAAATCAATTCCAGTTGGATTAAGACCTAAATGTGAAATCCTAAACTATAAAGCCTTTAGAATATAATATAGGAAAATATCTTTGGACTTAGAATGGGTAAATATTTTAAAACAAAAATAGAAAAACATTAAATTGGCCAGGCATGGTGGCTCATGCCTGTAATAGAAACACTTTGGGAGGCCCAGGTAGGCGGATCACTGGAGATCAGGAGTTGAGACCAGCCTGGCCAACATAGTGAAACCCCATTTCTAGTAAAAATACAAAAAATTAGCCAAGTTTGGTGGCAGGCGCCCATAATCTCAGCTACTTGGGAGGCCGAGGCGAGAGAATCACTTGAACCTGGGAGGCGGAGTTTGCAGTGAGCCGAGATCAGGCCACTACACTCCAGTCTGGGTGATAGAGTGAGATTCTGTCAAAAAAAAAAAAAAAAGAAGAAGAAAGAAAAGAAAAAAAGAAGAAAGAAAAAAACATTAAATTAAGACAACTACAGGCCGAGTGCACTGGCTCACACTTGTAATCCTAGCATTCTGGGAGGCCGAAGTGGGTGGATCCCTTGAGCTCAGGTCAGAAACCAGCTGGGGTAACATGGTGAAAACACGTCTCTACAAAAAATACAAAAATTAGCTGAGGATGGTGATATGTGCCTGTAGTCCCAGCTACTCTGGTGTGTCAGTTGGGAAAATTTTGAAGTGACTTGTGTTTTAGATAATATTATCAATCAATTATAGGTCTCCTGAGTGTCATAATGATTTTGTGGTTATGTAGGAAAATGTTCTTTTTCTTAGAAATACGGAAATTGAGGCCAGGCACGGTGGCTCTCACCTGTAATCCTAGCACTTTGGGAGGCCAAGGCGGGGGGATCACCTGAGGTCAGGAGTTCAAGACCAGCCTGGCCAATATGGTGAAACCCTGTCTCTACTAAAATACAAAACTTAGCCGGGCATGATGGCAGGTGCCTGTAATCCCAGCTACTCGGGAGGCTGAGATGGGAGAATTGCTTGAACCTGGGAGATGGTGGTTGCAGTGGGCCAAGATCACACCACTGCACTCCAGCCTGGGTGGCTGACCAAGACTCTTGTCTCAAAAAAAAAAAAAAAAAAAAAGAAATATGGAAGTTGAGTGTATTAAATAGTCTGTTCTCATGCTGCTAATAAAGACATACCTCAGACTGGGTAATTTGTAAAGGAAAGAGATTTAATTGACTCACAGCTCCACATGGCTAGGGAGGCCTCACAATCATGGAAGGTGAAGGAGGAGCAAAGTCACCTCTTACAAGGTGGCAGGCAAGAGAGAACATCTGCAGGGGAACATACCTTTATAAAACCATCAGGTCAGCTGGGTGCAGTGCCTCACGCCTGTAATCCCAGCACTTTGGGAAGCCACGGCTGGTGGATCACCTAAGGTCAGGAGTTCAAGACCAGCCTGGCCAACATGGTGAACCCCTATCTCTACTAAAAATACAAAAAATTAGCCAAGCATGATGGCAGATGCCTGTAATCCCAGCTACTCAGGAGGCTGAGGCAGGAGAATCACTTGAACCCAGGAGGCGGAGGTTGCAGTGAGCTGAGATCGCGCCACTGCACTCCAGCCTGGGCAACAAGAGTGAAACTCCATCTCAAAAACAAAACAAAACAAAACCATCAGATCTTGTGAGATTTATTCACTATCACGAGAACAGCATAGGAAAGACCTGCCCCCATGATTCAATTACCTCCTACCCGGTACCTCCCCTATGATATGTGGGAATTATGGGAGCTACACTTCAAGATGAGGTTTGGGTTGGGACACAACCAAACCATATCATTGAGGAAATGCTTTTTAATCCACTGAGATATGAGAAGGCATTTCTAGATTGAGGCTACAAAAACGTTCTGCCTCTTCCCCAACATAACCTTTCTTACTTGAGATGTAAACTGAATGCCAGGAAAACCCCTCCCCAGCCCCTTCACACATGGACCACTCTTCAAATGGAGTTTGAGGGGCAACGACACTGGGTAGAGTGAAGCAGAAGAGATTTAGAAACAGTCATGGAATTTGTGGGGAAAATAAATATCCAAAACATAACTTTCAGCCTAAAGACTGTGGGTCTCAAAACTGAGAAAAGAATGCCCTTTCCCCCAAAAGCTATCCTAGGAAGTCTGAGTCCTTAAGGCCCACCTGTATGCAAAAGTCATTGATTTGGTTCTTCTACCTCCAGGTCTGTAACCATCAAAATACTGTTAGACACAAATGGCCCATTTTTCTCTGTGTCCATTCTTCCCTCCTTGGTCTTTTGGAGCACAGGATTGTACCTGTAACATTGTACTGACTGCAGTCCTCCATATATCAGAGTAAGTCTTTATGTGATTACTCCTAGAGCTGCACTGTCCAATACAGTAGCCACTAGTCATATGTGGCTCTTGAACACTTGAAATGTGGCTAGTCCAAAATGAAATGTGCTATGAAATTTGCAAGCACTTTGAAGACTAAGTACAAAAAAAAAAGGTTAAATAACTCACTAATAATGTTTACATTGATTAAATGTTGAGAAGATAATGTTTTGGATATACTGGTGATATGGTTTGACTCTATGTTTCCACCCAAATCTCACCTTGAATTTTAATAATCCCCATATGTTATGGGAAGGACCCAGTGGTAGGCAATTGAATCATAGGGGCGAGTTTTTCCTGTGCTATTCCCGTGATAGTGAATAAGTCTCACAATATCTGATGGTTTTATAAAGGGGAGTTCCCCTACACAAGCTTCTTGCCTGCTGCCACGTAAGACATGCCTGCTCTTCCTTCGCCTCCCACCATGATTGTGAGGCCTCTCCAGCCACGTGCAATGGTAAGTCCATTAAACCTCTTTCCTTTATAAATTAGCCAGTCTTTATTAGCAGTCTTTATTAGCCAGTCTTTATTAGCATGTCTTTATTAGCAGCATGATAACAGACTAATAAAACTGAGTTAAATAAAACATTTTTAAATTAAGCTGGGTGTGGTGGCTCATGCCTGTAACCCCAGAACTATGGGAGGCCAAGGTGGGTGGATCACCTGAGATCAGGAGTTCAAGACCACCCTGGCCAACATGGCAAAACCCATCTCTACTAAAAATACAAAAATTAGCTGGGCATAGTGGCATGTGCCTGTAGTCCCAGCTACTCAGGAGGCTGAGGCATGAGAATTACTTGAACCCGGGAGGCAGAGGTTGCAGTGAGCCAAGACTGTACAACTACACTCCAGCCTGGGCGACAGAGTGAGACTCTGTCTCAAAAAAAAAAAAAAAAAAAAATTAATTTTACTTGCTGTTTTTTGTTGTATTAATGTAGCTGCTAGAAAATTTAAAATTACATATATGTTTGCATTTGTGTTATGGCTTACATTATATTTCTGTTGTACAGTGCTGCTCTAGAGTATCAGAGCCTTAAAGGAAGAGAATTTATCTTGCTCAAATTGTGTTCTCACAGGTATAGAAGCAATAATCGGCATACTCTTTACATGCTCAAGAGATCTCCATTGACAATATTCTGTATTTGAGAATCTTCTATTCCTTATATGACAATCAGCCTCTCTCTTGAGTCAAACTCCAATTTCTTGCAATTGAAAGGGACATTTTTAGTCGGAGAAAGCAGGAGGAGGTAGCCCTAGACTAGGAAACTCTGGGGGGTGAGGATGAGCTAAGGATGAAAGACTGGGGCATGCTTCTGCTAAAAGAAGGCAGCTTCGGATATGGTACATTATGAACCCTTGTGTCAAGGAGTTTTCTCTTTCCATTTCTTGGCTCTGTTTCTCCTGTGTTTGCTCCATATCCAGGCAGCCTCCCTCCTCTTCCTCTGCTAGTAGCTTCCAGGACCATGAAAGCCTTTCAGATTTGTGTCCATTGTGGGAAAAAAGGAAGTCTGTTTCCCTAATAGCTGAAACATAAGTACAGAAATTGATCCTGATTGGTAAACTGGGGTTAAGCTCTATGCCTGTCTTAGCCAGAGTCTTCTAGAAAACAGAGCCTGAGGCAAGGATTAGAGTATTTTTTTTTTTAATTTGGAAGGTGTTAAGCACATGGTAGCAAGGATAAGAAGAGAAGAGGGACGTGGAGCAAATAACAATGTAAAGCAAATTGAAGTGATAAGTTATTGCACTGGGCTATTGCCTCATGTTGAGATGTGGTTCTCCCAAACTGATTTCATAGTAATTTTATAAAATTTAAACCCCACGTTGTCACTTTCTGGTCTCAAATCCTATAGGATAAGGCTTATCTCTTTAGTCAATCCAGCCAAGAATTCAAGGACTCATCCAAGAAAGGCATACATTTTGTGAGGTGTATCACATGTCATTTCCTTGTATGATGGAAACTAATCTGGGAGGATGAGTGGGAACTAACTAAATAAAGAAGTTGGGCTGGGCACGGTGACTCACACCTGTAATCTCAGCACTTTGGGAGGCCAAGGAGGGAGGATCACCTGAGGTTGAGTTTGAGACCAGCCTGGCCAACATGGCAAAATCTGGTCTCTACTAAAAATACAAAAATTAGCCAGGCATGGTCGCAGGCAACTGTAATCCCAGCTACTCGGGAGGCTGAGACAGTAGAATTGCTTGAACCCAGGAAGCAGAGGTTGCAGTGAGCCGAGATGGTGCTACTGCACTCCAGCCTGGGTGACAGAGAGAAATTCCATCTCAAAAAAAAAAAAAAAAAAAGTTAGACAGAAGAGAAAATTGCATCATTGAGGACCAGAAACCATGAAATACCATGGAATATTTAGGGAACCATAAGGTCTTTATAGCTGGAGCAAAATATGCCTGGGTGGAAATTTGGGAGCCACTTCTAGACAAACATGAAATGCTCTATACTGGTCTGTACTAAGAAATTTACCTTTTTTTTTTTTTTTCTTCTTAGGGTCTTGCTCTGTCGCCCAGGCTAGAGGGCAGTGGTGCAATCTTGGCTCACTGTAACCTCTGCCTCCTGGGTTCAAGTAATCCTCCCACCTCAGCCTCCCTAGTAGCTGGGACTACAGACATGCACCACGATGCCCAGCTAATTTAAAACAATTTTTTTTTTTTTTTGAGATGAAGTCTCGCGCTGTCCCCCAGGCTGGAGTGCAGTGGCGCAATCTCAGCTCACTGCAACCTCCGCCTCCTGGGTTCAAGCGATTCTCCTGCCTCAGCCTCCTGAGTAGCTGGGATTACAGGCATGTGCCAGTACGCCCGGCTACTGTTTGTATTTTTAGTAGAGACAGGGTTTCATCATGTTGGTCAGGCTGGTCTCGAACTCCTGACCTCAGGTGATCCACTTGCCTCAGCCTCCAAAAGTGCTGGGATTACAGGCATGAGCCACCACGCCCGGCCTAATCTTTAAATTTTTGTAGAGAGAAGTTCTCACTATGTTGCTCAGGCTTACCTTTATCTTAAAGTTATGAGAAATCATTGAGGGATTTCAAGCAATGATGTGGTTTGATTAGACATATGTTTTAGAATGATTACTCTAGAAGCAGTGGGGAGGCTAGAGAGATTAATCCAAATCACAAATAGAAATACCAGTTTGGAATCTTTTAAGCAGTTAGAAAGTGCTAAGAACCTGATTGACACATTGGTAATGGGAATGGAGAGAAAAAGATAGACTGAGGAGAATATACGGGACTTGGTGACTGATTGGGGGAGGTAATGGAGAGGAAGAAATTTAAGCTGGAGAACTGGGTAGATGGTGGTACCACTTCCTGGGTTATGGAATACACATTTTATTGAAAAGATTATGAGTTGAGTTTTGGACATATTGACTTTGAGGTGACTGTGGGATAGCCAAGTGGAGATACCCAGTTGGACACTGAATACAATGATCTGGAGCTCAGGAGAGATTTCTAAGATAGAGATATTGAGTAAGAAGTATTGGGGCTGGGCACGATGGCTCATGCCTGTAATCCCAGCACTTTGGGAAGCTGAGGTGGGAGGATCACTTGAGGCCAGGAGTTTGACACTAGCCTGGGCAACAAAGTGAGCCCCTATCTCTACAGAAAATTTAAAAAATTAGCTGGGCGTGGTGATGTGAGCCTGTAGTCTTAACTACTTGGGAGGTTGAGGTGGGAGGATTGAGCACAGTTCAACGCTGCAGTGAGCTATGGATTGGGCCACTGCACTCCAGTCTAGGTAACAGAGCAAGGCCCTGTCTTTAAAAAATAAATAAATAGGCCGGGCGCGGTGGCTCAAGCCTGTAATCCCAGCACTTTGGGAGGCCGAGACGGGCGGATCACGAGGTCAGGAGATCGAGACCATCCTGGCTAACACGGTGAAACCCTGTCTCTACTAAAAAATACAAAAAACTAGCCGGGCGAGGTGGCGGGCGCCTGTAGTCCCAGCTACTCGGGAGGCTGAGGCAGGAGAATGGCGGGAACCCGGGAGGCGGAGCTTGCAGTGAGCTGAGACCCGGCCACAGCACTCCAGCCTGGGTGACAGAGCAAGACTCCGTCTCAAAAAAAAAAAAAATAAATAAATAAATAAATAAATAAATAAATAAATAAATAATACAAATAAAATTAGCGTTTAAAAAAAAGTGTTGGGATGTCAATACAATAAACAGGCCAGGCGCAGTGGCTCACGGATGTAATCCCAGCACTCTGGGAGGCCATGGCAGGCAGATCACTTGAGGTCAGGAGTGTGAAACTGGCCTGGTCAACATGGTGAAACCTCATCTCTACTATAAAATACAAAAAATTTAGCCAGGCATGGTGGTGCATGCCTGTAATCCCAGCTACTCGGGAGGCTGAGGCATGAGAATTGCTAGAACCTGGAAGGCAGAGGTTGCAGTGAGCCGAGATCACGCCACTGCACTCCAGTCTAGGGGACAGAGCGAGACTTCGTCTCAAAAAAAAAAAAAATCACTTGGACAAAATGTCTAGCTAGACAAGAGACTATGCCTACTGACACACCCCTAGAGAAGGACATTTCTGTCATCAGCAAAGGGAGGGAATAGTGCCTATGGGGTAAACAGAATAAACACACAGGCACTGATAACAAGCCAAGCCAGTGGGTAGGCTCTGAAGCATAACATAAGGCTTCCTGGAGCAGTAGTAAACCTAAGAAGTAAACTTATTTAAAATGGCAAAGTGTGGCTATATTCAGCCAATTAAAAGCAGGTGTATGGAAAGCTAGGATGACAAATTTGGAGTAAATGTGCTAAAAAAAAATGTGACTGAGTTATAAGATATGAGTAATTGAAGATGGTTATTCTCCATTTATGGTTTTAGATTAGGTGAGTTCCTAAACCCTTCTCAGTTCCAAAATCCTGATTCCATGAGCTGGCATTGAAGAATGGGTAAGATTTGGAACTCTACAAACACTAAACCCTTCCTCCGGGAGCTGTTCTCCTGCCCTTCCAGCCACTCCATCCATATGGTTCTCATAAAACCCGACATCTCTGCCTACAATTGATTTAAGGGTGGGCACCTCACCTACCTGGGCCAATAAGAATCCTTACCCCAGGAACTTTACACTGAAGATGGAAAGAGAAGACAGCTTTTGTCTGGGTGATGGAAACTGAATATATGTAAAATATGGAATTGACAGTAACCATGATTTGCAATCAGGTGTTTAAAAAGGCAGGGCCAGAATGAAGACAGAAACAGAGGTGAAAGATGGAGAGGAAAAAACAATCTGGGTTTCCCAAAGTCCTTCAAGACCTGGTCCCAGTCCACTGTGAGCATGTATCATAGCCCCTGAATTCCATGAGACACCCCAATATCCCTCTAATAACATCATCCTCCTTTGAGGCTTCAGGTAGCCCCAGTTGATTTCTAGTTATTTGCAACCTAAAGAATCCTAACATACTGACTTTGGTCAGAGCCCATATGGGAAGGAGAAAAGTAAACAGAAGTTGAAGCTATAAGGTAGGACTAGATATAATGAGGATCTTAAGTGCCAGGCGTTGGATTGTAACTGGAGTAGTGGCTGTGGGGAGGGACCTGATAGGAAATCCATTAACACAGAATCACTAAAACTTTCATAAAATGTTATCAGGTTTAAAAATAAAACACGTTCAAAATCACTGTGGTGCTGGCTTTGGTATTTAGCTTTCACCACATCGTAAGCAATTTTAATTAATGCTCATTCGTTAATTTTCATTAGAAAGTTTTGTCTCCTGCTGTCTCCTTCCATGTGTTAACTATAACTCTCTAACACAAGCATCCTGTAAAATGCTATGTATGTTCAGGCTATCATTCATGGTAGACCCTGCCATCCTAAATACCTTGCCTCAATCATCAGTTCTCTTCCATTCCAATCAGAAGGATTGCAGCCAAGATTATATTCACTGCAATGAGTCCTTTTAAAGAGACTGATCCTTTTATCTTTATCTTTTACAATCTAAAAGGATCAGTTTCCTTAAAAGGACTCTCATCCATCAAACAGTTCCAGCCTCATTAAGTCAGAGACTGGAACAGTTGGTGGAAAGGTGTCTCCTTCTCCAGCTGAGACTTTGGTGAACTGGGCTACCAATCAAGATGCAGATTCCTCTCTGGCTCCAGGTATGGAAAGTGGTCACTATTTCTAGGGGGTGCAGCCCACCTGGTCCTTCTAGGCCATATTATTGAAACAAGCTGATGCTCCTCAGATGGCAGATAGGCCTGTTGATCCAGGTCTAGGAGATGCTTCAGCATCAGATATGGCTCCTACAGTTCCATATCTTGCTGGTGGGAAAATAAATAGGTCCAAACCTCTATGAAGGCCCATTTGCCAATATCCATAATAAAAACACATATACTCTTGGCTGGGTGCAGCCTCCCAAATTACTGGGATTAAATTACCTGTAATCCCAGTAATTTGGGAGGCTGAGCTGGATGGATTGTTTGAGGCCAGGAGTTCAAGACCAGCCTGGCCAACATGGCAAAACCCTGTCTCTACTAAAATACAAAAATCAGCTGGGCATGGTGGCACATGCCTGTAATCTCAGCTACTCAGGAGGCTGTAGGCAGTAGAGCCACTTGAGCCCAAGAGGCAGAGGATGCAGTGAGCCGAGATTGTGTCACTGCACTCCAGCCTGGGAGACTATGTTTCAAAAAACAACAACAACAACAACAACAACAAGGAAAAAAACCCAAAAAACAAACAAAAAACCCTCCACACATACTCTCTAGCACAGAAATTCCAGTTCTAGGAATTTACCCTACATACTTACATGTGTGTGAAACAAAAACGTGTAAGACTATTCATTGAACACTGTGTAAACAAAAGACTGAAAATAACCAAAACCCATCCATAGCGAAGTGTTGGAGTACATTTATACCATGGAATACTATGCAGCTATAAAAAAGAATAAGTAGGCACTTTATATAGTGAAGAGGAATGACATCTATGATATGTTGTTTGGTTTTTGTTTTTGAGACAGAGTCTCACTCTGTTGCTCAGGCTGGAGTGCAGAGGTATGATCATGGCTGACTGCAGCCTTGATCTCCAAGGCTTAAGCAAACCTCCACCTCACCCTCCCAAGTAGCTGGAGCACAGGCGAGTGCCACCACCACACCCAACTAATTTTTAAATTTTTTCTAGAGACCGGGTATCACTATGTTGCCCAGGGTGGTCTCAAACTCTTGGGCTCAAGCAATCCTTCTGTCTTGGCCTCCCAAATTGCTGGAATTACAGGCATGAGCCACTGCAACTGGCCTATATTATCATGTAATAAAAGTAACATGCAGGCTGGGCGCAGTGGCTCGCGCCTGTAATCCCAGCACTTTGGGAGGCCTAGGTGGGTGGATCACCTGAGGTCAGGAATTTGAGACCAGCCTGGCCAACATGGTGAAACCCCATCTCTACTGAAAAATACAAAAATCAGCTGGGTGTGGTGGTATGCACCTGTAATCCCAGCTACTCAGGAGGCTCAGGTAGGAGAATCCCTTGAACCTGGGAGGTGGAGGTTGCAGTGAGCTGAGATCACGCCACTGCACTCCAGCTGGGTGACAGAGTGAGACTCTGTCTCAAAAAAAAAAAAAAAAAAAAAAGTAACTTGCAGATGTGTCTGTATAGGAGGTGGCCATTTCTGCTTAAAAAGACAAAGGAGGCCAGGCATGGTGGCTCACGCCTGTAATCCTAGCACTTTGGGAGGCTGAGGTGGGCAGATCGCCTGAGGTCAGGAGTTCAAGACCAGTCTGGCCAGCATGGTGACACTCTGTCTCTACTAAAAATACAAAAATTAGCCAGGCGTGGTGGCAGGTGCCTGTAATCCTAGCTACTCGGGAAGCTGAGGCAGGGAATTGCTTGAACCCTGGAGGCGGAGGCTGCAGTGAGCTGACACAGTGCCACCGCACTCCAGCCTGGGCAACAGAGTGAGACTCCATCTCAAAACAAACAAACAACAACAAAAAGACAAAGGAAAACTGTATATTTGTATTCTCTTGGACATAAATTTTAAAAAGCTGAATGGATACACAAAAAATTATTTAAAATGGTTGCCTCTATGCAGAAATCAATGGTAGGAAACACAGGAAGGAGGCTTTTCGCTGTATACAATTGTTTCCACCTTCTGGACTTTATACCATGTGAAAGTTTTCTCCATTAAAAAATATTATTTTATTCTTTTTTGCAGAAACAGAGTCTCACTCTGTTGCCCACCTGAAATGCGGTGGTGTGATCACAGCTCATTGCAACCTTAAACTCCTGGGCTCAAGTGATCCCTCTGCTTCAGCCTCCTGCACAGCTAGGACTACAGGCACATGCTACCATGCCTGGCTAATTTTTTAAAAACTTTTTTGCAGAGATGGGTCTTGCTGTGTTGTCTAGGCTGGTCTTGACTTCTGGTAACTGCTCCTCCTTCCTTGACCTCCCAAAGTGCTGGGATTACAGGCACAAGCCACTATGCCTGGCCAAAAAAATAAAATTTTAATTAAAAAAAATAGGGTTGGTGATATTTTAAGTTATAGTTCCTAAATGCTGGTCTGCAAATCATGAATACCCATGAAGAATAATTTAATCCACCGTGAAATCAGAAAAAAACTATGTTGTTAATTTTTCATAATGCTGAATTCATTTAATTTGAAGGACCAGATTTTAATCTTAAGTACTTTTTATAGAAGTGTTAGTAGTCAGTACCTGTCAATGTAATGTTTATTTACAATGGGAAAAAATAAAAGTTGGCATCATTACACCAATTCCTCACATTTGAGTCCTGAAATTTTAAAGCATTCTTTTTTTTTTTTTTTTTTTTTTTTTTTGAGACGGAGTCTCGCTCTGTCGCCCAGGCTGGAATGCAGTGGCCGGATCTCAGCTCACTGCAAGCTCCGCCTCCCGGGTTCCAGCCATTCTCCTGCCTCAGCCTCCCGAGTAGCTAGGACTACAGGCGCCGCCACCTCGCCCGGCTAGTTTTTTTTTTTTTGTATTTTTTAGTAGAGACGGGGTTTCACCGTGTTAGCCAGGATGGTCTCGATCTTCTGACCTCGTGATCCGCCCGTCTCGGCCTCCCAAAGTGCTGGGATTACAGGCTTGAGCCACCGCGCCCGGCCAATTTTAAAGCATTCTAAATCACCAATTTACACTTGGCTTTTATTCTCATGTCAAATACCTGTTTTTACACATTATTTCGGAAGGCATTCCTCCTGTGTATTTCATGGTGTCGACTAAGTGATGAGTTATAGCTGAAGGCTTTTCCACATTCGTTACATTCATAAGGTTTTTCTCCAGTGTGATGTCTCTGATGTTTTTTAAAGGATGAATCATGCCTATAGGCTTTTCCACAGCGATTGCATTCATATGCTTTCACTCCCGTATGAACAGTTTTATGGTTGCTAAGGTGTATCCTCTGCCTAAAGGCTTTTCCACATTCTTTACATTTGTAGGGTCTCTCCCCAGTATGGATCCTCTGGTGATGCGTTAGATATGCTCTATGACTAAAGGTTTTACAACATGCAGTGCATGCGTAGGGCTTCTCCCCAGTATGAATTCTTATATGTTCACTAAGGTGTCTAATCTGTCTAAAGGTTTTCCCACATTCATTGCAAGTAAAGGGTTTCTCTCCAGAATGAGTCCTCAAATGTTGAACCAAGCTAATGTTCTGGCTGAAAGCTTTCTGACATTTATCACATACATAGGGTTTCTCCCCAGTGTGAGTTCTATGATGCTGATTAAGTGATGAGCGATGTCTGAAGGCTTTCCCACATTCCTCACATTCAAAGGGTTTCTCACCAGTATGGATTCTCTGGTGTGTACTGAGGGATGCACTTTGACTAAAGGCCCGTCCACATTCCTTACATCTGAAAGGTTTCTCACCAGTATGAATTCTCATATGTTCAGTAAGGTGAATAGGTTGTTTGAAGATTTTTTCACATATATTACATTCATAGGTTTTTGTTCTTATGTAACTTGTTGGATGATTAATCAAATCTAATTTGTATGTGTTCCGCTTTGTAGGTGTATCATATTTATGGTGCCTCTGTTCAATAACAACATTTGAACGCATAATTATATTTTCCCCAAATTTGTTAGTTTCTTGGACTCTCTTCTTATGGGTCAAGATGGCTTGTCTCACATCTCTCACACAAGTTTCCTGGTGCCTTTCTAAGACATCATCATATGTGGAGGCTTTTCTCAATGTGGAATAAATGATATCATCTCTCATGAACCTCTCCATCATAATGCCATGATATAAGCGCTCCTGTGAAATGGCACTCTTTGCAGTTGACTCAATGGTTTCCATTTTACTCTTCAAGTCTGAAAGAAATGAAAAAAAGCTTTGAAAAACCAATTACTGTAGTGGTTATGGAACACAGATTTAGACAACAATATGGATAAGTGCATGAGATTTTGACTATATTGAAATATGATTATGCTGCTTGAAGAGGTAATGGGAAAGCAAATTAAGAAACAGTGAACAGGTTAAAAGTGTCATATTACATATATATTTATATATATAAATTTATATATATATATAATTTATAAATATATATATTTATAAATATATATATTTGAGTCTTTTAGTCCTGCTCTAATAATACTAAGTAATAAAATTTCAGAGCTATGACTTAAGAATATAAATATTTTAATTGACAACTACTTTTGGAAAACAATCTCAGAAAGATAAAAAGATGTTTCCCTCCCCACTCTAGCAGCAGCAGGAGACATTATAGTTCAAAAAATACGGTTTGAGCTAAGAATATACACAAGAACATTATGCTGTCTTTCATTGAAACGTATGTGTGTGTGTGTGTGTATATATATATTTCTTTCTATGGTTACTAATATGTTCATGAAAGTATTACTTATACAAAGGAGACTTGTAAGAAACCCAGACTGCTGCTAGGTTCTAGGAAAATCCCTTTAAGATGTTTACTTGATCAATTTGTTGCACCATTACTAATATTTCAACTGACAGGTCTATATGTATTCCTGAAAGGTATAATTTCTTATAAGATTTTTTAGCCAACACAGATGGATCATTAGCAATTCAAAATGTCAAATTCTAAATGACGACAGACAATAATAATGTCTAATAATATCTACACTCTGCAGGTCCCTGATTCTGGTCTTGAATAGGAGAGGAGGAAAAGAAGATAGGGGAAAAGAAAAGAAGCCATTTATGCATCCCTCCCTAATTCAGTATCCGAGCATGAGAGAGTCTCAAGCAAGTGGGGAAGAAGAGAGGATTTCGTTTTGAATGAAGTTAGGAGTTTTTATTATTGCACTGAACTAAATAGGCATTTTACTAAAGTCAAGACTGTTCTTGTTATTTAAAGGAATGGGATCATCAATGGAACTCTTTGAGATTTCATCCAGAGGCTGGGAAAGAACATTCATGGTAGCTTTTATTGTTATTTTCATTATTGTAAGTTGAGGAAGAGAAAACCCAGGAAAATACACAAACAATGACTGGATTAATAACAGAATAAAACAAGGTGGCTGCATAAAAGGTCAATATACAAAATCAAGTTTGTTATTACATACCAGCAACATAATTTTTTTTTTTTTTTTTTGGAGACGGAGTTTCGCTCTAGTTGCCCAGGCTGGAGTGCAATGGCACGATCTTGGCTTACGGCAACCTCCACACCCTGGGTTCAAGTGATTCTTCTACCTCAGCCTCCCGAGTAGCTGGGATTACAGGCATGCACCACCACACCTGGCTAATTTTGTATTTTTAGTAGAGACGGGGCTTCACCATGTTGGTCAGGCTGGTCTCGAACTCCTGACCTCAGGTGATCTGCCTGCCTTGGCATCCCAAAGTGCTGGGATTATAGGCATGAGCCACCACACCTGGCCAGCAACATAATTTTTTTTTTCTTTTTTTTTTTTGAGACGGAGTCTCGCTCTGTCGCCCACGCTGGAGTGCAGTGGCCGGATCTCAGCTCACTGCAAGCTCCGCCTCCCGGGTTTACGCCATTCTCCTGCCTCAGCCTCCCGAGTAGCTGGGACTACAGGCGCCCGCCACCTCGCCCGGCTAGTTTTTTATGTATTTTTAGTAGAGACGGGGTTTCATCGTGTTCGCCAGGATGGTCTCGATCTTCTGACCTTGTGATCTGCCCGTCTCGGCCTCCCAAAGTACTGGGATTATAGGCTTGAGCCACCGCGCCCGGCCTAACATAATTTTTAAAAATATACCTGTTCACGACTGAGGCTTGGGGAAAAGAAAAGGAAAAAAAATACCACCTACAATAGCAACAAAATGTAAGATTTTCAGAATCAATCTAACAAAAAATGTACAATACGTACAAGAGAAAATCCGGAAATGTTACCGAAAAAAATTAGGAAATATCAATAAACGGAGTGCTGTATCATATTCCTGGACAGGAGGATTCGATAGCACAACAATGTTAACTCCCCCAAAATTGATCTAGAAATTCAATTCTATTCCAATCAAAATGCCAGCAGAGTATTTGTGGGTGTGATTTGATGCTCTGATTACATAATTCAAATAGAACAACAAGGAACCAAGAATAACCAGAACAATTTTAAAGAACAAGGTGGGTGAACTACCTCTACCACACATTAAGTCTCACTATGAAAGTTTTTAAGATACCCTGGCATTAGAGTAAGGACAGAAAAACAAAATAATAAAACAACATAAAGAGAGAAACACAATAGAAAAAGAATATGCAAAACAGAAATAGACCCAAACATATGAAGAAACTTGACAGGTGACACAGCACATTAACTATTCCTGGACTGATTATCCATGTGGAAAAAGTTAATCAGATTTCCACCTCATACATACAAATGTATTTATATAAAATAAATTCCAGATGAATTAAACCTAAATGTGAAAAGCAAAACTTTGAAAATATAGGAATATGTAGAAACATATATGTATGATACACGTATATGATAAAATGGAGGATAGCAGGGCACAGCAGCATGCACCTGTAGTCCCACCTACTAAAGAGGGTGAGGCAGAAGAATCACTTGAGCCCAGGACTTCGAGGCTAGCTTGGGCAACATAGCAAGACCCAGTCTCTAAAAACAATTTTTTTTAAAGTTTACAAAAAAGGAGAATAACAAGGCATAAAATGGTTTCTTAAACAAAAAGCACAAACAATAAAGAAAAACCTGATAAATTCAGTAACATTAAATTGAGAAACTCACATCTATCAAAAGACACTAATTTTGAAAAGTCAAAGATGGGCCACTGACCTAGGGTAAACATTTGCAAAACATAAAGCTATCAAGATTATCCAGAATGAATACACACACACACACACACACATATTTTTTTTTTCTACAAATCAATAAGAAAAAAGATTATAGAAACATTGGCATGGGATATAAACAGGTAATTAACAGAAGAGCCTGGCATTAGAGTAAGGACAGAAGAAGAGATGGATGGATGGTCAATGAACATGAGAAATATACTTCCTTTCACTAGTAGTCAGGAAAATGAAAGAAACAAGATACCATAACCCAGTGAATTTACAAAAATCTTAAAGTTTGGCAATAACAAATGTTGACAAAGATGCTGAGTTATGGAAACTCTCAAGCCCTGTTAATGGGAGAATAAACTGGTGTAACTGCTTTGAAGAGCAAATTGGTAATACCCAGCAAAAGGAAAGTGCATATATTCTACAACCCAATAATTTTGCTTCTACCAACTATCTTAGAGAAACACTTGCGTTATGTATACAAGAAGTTATGGACACAAAGTTTTGCTGCAGAATATTTGTAACTCCCAAATTTGGAAACAATGTAAATGTCTATCAACAGGAAAATAAATAAGAAAATTGTGGCTTATTAACTCAATGGAAATGAATGAACTAGAATAACATACTGAGGAATATCACCAGGGTTGAATGAGAAAAGCAAAAGGAAGACGTATATACACCATTTATTTAAAGAAAAAGAACATACAAAACAATGCTATATATTGTTTAATATGTATACACTAATATACATGGACTGCTTTTACTACATTATACATGCAATAAAAGCATGAAGACATGGGAATGATATTTCAATGCAGAGTGGTTATTTCAAAAGGTGTAAGGGGGACAGTGGAGCTTCAACTCTGTTTCATTTCTTAGTCTAGGTGGAAGCTACACATAAATGTGTTATAATGTTTTCTATGCCTTTCTGAAAGTCTAAAATATTTCACAATAAAAAGCAAAGTTTGAGGAGATTGTTAGGGACCACAAGATTTGGTGAGAAGGAATCCTTTGGTAATTTCTCTTACAGGAGTTTTCATGAAGTAGCTGTTACAAAAACTTAAGATATGTAAGTTAAAAAGAGAATGAGAATTGAAGCTGGAATTGTAAAATGAACATTGGCAAAAAGTAAAAATGGAGTGTAGGAAAATTAACGATTTGTACAATGCAATGAAAAGAGATTGATTTTCTGTGAAAATACCACATACATCTGACTGCTTAGAGAAAGCTTTAGATCGGCAGCCCTTAGGATACTGGAGAAAGGGAAAATCAAGCTCAACCTTAATGAGGACAAGACTGCTCTTTCCTCCACCTCCAGAGAGACTTTTGCAAGGGCTCAGTGAAGCAAAGGGGTAAGGAAGGGAGGGGTGATATTAGTTTACTGGAGGCTCCGTACAGTGGTCTGAGCCGTCCCCACAGCCGAGGCTTTGAGCACTCTGACCTATATATTAAAATTCCATCTGCCTTGGTGATTTGGTTTGAATATTTATCCCCTTCAAATCTCATGGTGAAATGTGATCCCCAGTGTTGGAGGTGGGGCCTGGTGGGAGGTGTTGGGTCATGGGGGTGGATCATTCACGAATGAGTGTCCTCCCCATGGTAATGAGTGAGTTCTCACTCTGAGTTCACGTGAGATCTGGTTGTTTAAAAAGCCTGGCACCGGCTGGGCACCGTGGCTCACGCCTGAAATCCCAGCACTTTGGAAGGCCGAGGCGGGTGGATCACAAAGTTGAGATTGAGACCATCCTGGCTAACACAGTGAAACCCCATTTCTACTAAAAATACAAAAATTAGCTGAGCGTGGTGGCGCGTAACTGTAGTCCCAGGTACTCGGGAGGCTGAGGCAGGAGAATCACTTGAACCCCAGAGGCAGAGGTTGCAGTGAGCCAAGATTGCACCACTGTACTCCAGCCTGGCAACAGTGCGAGACTCTGTCTAAAAAAAAAAAAAAAGAAAGAAAGAAAGAAGGAAAAAGAAAAAGAAAAAGAGCCTGGCACCTCCTCCTTCACTCTTATGCTCCAGCTCCCACCATGTAATATGCCTTTCACCGCGATTGTAAGCTTCCTGAGGCCCTCACCAGGAGCAGATGCCAGCGCCATGCTTCCTGTACAGCCTGCAGAACCATCCAATTAAACTTTTCTTTATAAATTATGGAGTCTCAGGTATCCCTTTATAGCAACACAAAAACAGACTAACACACTTGGTCTCACCTGAACTGGGATCTCCTGGGCCTTCTTTCTCTGCCATCCATGGCTCTTCTCCTTTCTCTAATTGGGATATCACACTAGGTTTGGAAAGTTGATATCCTGCTTATGTAGTAAAAAAAGAGTGTGAATGTTTATGCTGATGTCTAAGAACCATCCCCAGAGTTTTGTTCAAGTCTTCTGGTATTCCGGGCCTCCACAAGTGAAAAGGGGTGGGTCTTTCTATTCTAACTCTGTGTAGTAAAGTTGTTCCCCAAGAAAGTCAAATCAGATATGCCCTCACTACGTTTTCGAAGGGAATAAGACATCTTTAATACAGAACCCAAAATCAAGCCTCAAGGAATCCACACATCAACAATTTAAAATAATGACTCTCCTGTAATGGGTGGGTTTCTGGATACATGGATAGCCAAGTCTTACCCACGGACACCAAGTTGCTGTAGTTCTCCAGCATCACCTCTCGGTACAGATTCTGATAAGCAGGAGCCAACTGCCCCCACTCTTCCTGGGTGAAGTCAACAGATATGTCCTTGAAAGTCAACAATTCCTAGAACATCAAACACATTTCTGTTTAGCCGGAGACCACTTCTGTTAAGTTCCAAGGAGTTCTGATGGTATTCTAAATTCTGAGAGATTCTAAACTTACTTTTATCAGGAGCCTTCTCTGGATCTGTTTGGAGATCCTTTGATCTCCAAATCTGATCAACAAAACTGTCTGGAACTGTAGTCTGTCTGGATCTCTAATCTGGAGATTACTATAAATAATGTAACATATAGAAAGACAGATGGTGATACATGCCTAAGAAAAAAAATTAAGCAGAATAAGAGACATTGGGAGAACCATAGTGAGGGTAGGATAATCTTTTATGTAAAGTGGTTGGGGAAGGCTCTCTAAAAGGGTGATATTTGACCAGAGACATAAATTCAGTAAAAGAGAGAACCACATAGAAATCTGAGAGAAGAGCATCCTGGGCTGGTGCAAAGGACCTAAGGTGACAGCATCCTGGGCTGGTGCAAAGGACCTAAGGTGACAGCATCCTTGGCTTGAGGAAGAGGAAAGTGAACAGCATGGCTAGAGGTAGCCTGGTTGATGAGAGAGTGGAAGGAGATGAAATCAGAGAGGTGGAGATGAGGAACAGGGTGGGATGGGGATAGAGGTTCCCCCACCACCTCGCACACTTATTGTCACAAAGACCTATGCATTCTTACTGAGCTTGAATTCTGAGGCCCTGCTGGAGTTTAATGTAAAAAGGAACAAAACTGTCTGGAACTGCAGTCTAATCCCTTCCTAAGCTCAAATGCTAAAAAGATAAAAAGGAAAGCCCTCAGCATTGGTGGCATGGGCTAATTAGAAGCATACTCAATCAAAAAGCTGTGTGACAGCCAGAGTTCAGCCACAGCTCTAGGAGAAGCCCCTCACCTTAACCACCAGAGAGACGAAAGGGTTTGGAAATAGAACAAACCAAAACAAATGAAGAAACTATATGTGTGTGTGTGTGTGTGGGGGGTGTGTGTATATACATACAAAACACACACATATATGTATGTATATACACCTACACTCCTGCCTTGGCCCCTCTAAGTGTTGGGATTACAGGCATGAGACACTATGCCTGGCCGAGAGATGACTTTTTACTGTGATAAGCAATTTCTGGAGAGATGAAGTGCTAATGCAGAGACGCTTAGCATCACACTGAATTTTAAGTAGATACTTGAAACACCTGAGCTCACTACAATAGCCACAGGAGATAGCTATAAAATTATCATAGTAATGCAATATGTGCACTATAGTTTATTTTATGCAGTAGTGATTTAATACTGCATCTTTACATTTGTTTACATTTCTCTCAACTGCGAATGGCACCAAGAATAGTCTGTGCATACAAGCTTTGAAAATTTTAAACTTTTTATAATAGATACGTGTATCTGTTATGGTAGTAAATAAAATAGACTAGTATATACATATAATTTATGTATTCATAACACACCTAACTTTTTCTTAATTTTTTCGATACTCCTAGACTACACGGTCCATCTGCAAGTTTTTCCAAAATGTCACAAATCTCCAAAAAATGTTTCAATATATTTATTGAAAAAAGTCTGTATAGAGGTGGACCTGCACAGTTCAAATCTGCGCTGCTCAAGAATCAACTCTAGGCCGGGTGCAGTGGCTCACGCCTGTAATCCCAGCACTTTGGGAGGCTGACACGGGCAGATCACGAGGTCAAGAGATTAAGACCATCCTGGCCAACATGGTGAAACCCCGTCTCTACTAAAAATACAAAAATTAGCTGGGCGTGGTGGTGCATGCCTGTAGTCCCAGCTACTCGGAAAGCTGGGGCAGGAGAATCGCTTGAACCTGGGAGGCAGAGGTTGCAGTGAGCCGAGATCTGGCTACTGCACTCCAGCCTGGCAACAGAGCAAGACTCCATCTCAAAAAAAAAATAAAAAATAAAAAAAGAATCAACTGTAAATGAAAATTCTACAAGTGAAAAATACAATATCTACAAAATTCATTGGATGGGCTTAAAGTAGATTAGATCATGATGAAGATAAGATCAGTGATCAGTGAAACTTAAGATGGGTCAATAAATATTATTCAAACTAGAGTACCAAGAGGAAAAAAATATGTGGGATAATATCAAGTGGTCTATTATACATGCAATTAGAATCTCAGGGCTAAGTGGGGTGGCTCATGCCTGTAATCCCAGCACTTCGTAAGGCCAAGGCAGGAGGATTGCTTTAGCTCAGGAGTTTGAGACCAGCCTAGGCAACATAGGAAGACCCTATCTCTACAAAAAAATACAAAAATTAGTCAGGCATGGTAGCACACACCTGCAGCCCCAGCTACTCAGGAGCTCAGGAGGCTGAGGTAGGAGGATTGCTTAAGCCTGAGAGGTAAAGGAGGGAAGGAGGGAGGGAGGGAGGGAAGGAGAGATGAAGGGAAGAAAGCAAGAAGGAAGGGAGGGAGAAAGAGCAATCTCAGAAAACAGAATAGGTAGAAAAAATATTTGAAACATAATGGCTGAAGATTTTCCAAACTAATGGGAAAAAAATCAACCCACAGATCCAAGAAGCTCAGCAAACCCTAAAAAGGATAAACTCAAAAGAAAATCACAGCAAGGCACTGTGGCTCATGCCTGTAATCCCAGCACTTCAGGAGGCCATGACGGCAGATCACTTGAGGTCAGGAGTTTGAGACCAGCGTGGCCAACGTGGTGAAACCCCATCTCTACTAAAAACAAAAAAAAATAATAAAAAAAAAATTTTTTAAATAAGCCTGGGTGTGTCCTAGCTACTTGAGAAGCTGATGTGAGAGGATTGCTTGAACCCGGGAGGTGGAGGTTGCAGAGGGCCAAGATCATGCCACTGCACTCCTGCCTGGATGACAGAGCAAGACTCGTCTCAAAAAACAACAACAACAACAACAACAACAAATCACACCTGTGCACATCAGATAAAAGTTGGTATAAAACAGACACATTGGCCAGGCGTGGTGGCTCACACCTGTAATCCCAGCACTTCGGGAGGCTGAGGCGGGCAGATCACGAGGTCAGGAGATTGAGACCATCCTGGCTAACATGGTGAAACCTTGTCTCTACTAAAAATACAAACAATTAGCTGGGCGTGGTGGCGGGCGCCTGTAGTCCCAGCTACTCGGGAGGCTGAGGCAGGAGAACGGCGTGAACCCGGGAGGCGGAGCTTGCAGTGAGCCGAACGCCACTGCACTCCAGCTTGGGCGACAGAGCAAGACTCTGTCTTAAAAAAAAAAACGGGCCGGGCGCGGTGGCTCAAGCCTGTAATTCCAGCACTTTGGGAGGCCGAGACGGGCGGATCACGAGGTCAGGAGATCAAGACCATCCTGGCTAACAGGGTGAAACCCCGTCTCTACTAAAAAAATACAAAAAACTAGCCGGGCGAGGTGGCGGGCTCCTGTAGTCCCAGCTACTCGGGAGGCTGAGGCAGGAGAATGGCGTAAACCCGGGAGGCGGAGCTTGCAGTGAGCTGAGATCTGGCCACTGCACTCCAGCCTGGGCGACAGAGCGAGACTCCGCCACAAAAAAAAAAAAAAAAACGAAAAAGAAAAAAACAGATACATCACATAAACAGAATAACAGCTGCCTTCTCATCACAGATAATACAATCTAAAAGATAATGGAACATTGTTAAAGTACTTAAAGAAAAAGCAGTCAACCTAGAATTCTTTATCCAATAAGATCCTCAAATAGGAATATAAAGAAATGTTTAGATCAATGAAAGTTGTGAGAATTTGTCACTAGAACACCCACATTATAAGAAATGCTAAACAAAGTTCTTTAAGCTGAAGGGAAATAATACAAGATAGAAACCTGGAATGAAAGGAAAAAAGGAAGAGTGCCTAAATGGATAAATATAAGGGCAAATACGAAAGATGTGTTTTTTTCCATGTTCATAGTTTGTTATAAGACAGTTTACTATTAAAAGCAAAACTAAGAACAATGTACTGTGGTGTTTTTACACGTAAAACAAAATGTATATTGACAAAACGCTAAGAGTGGGAAGGAGTATATGAAAATATAATGTAAGTCTTTCATATCATATGTGAAGCCATAAAACATTAATTCAAAGTAACTGTGGAATGTTACTTTTGTAACATGTGTAATGTTAAATACAATGTGTAACATTCCACAGTTACTTTGAATTAATATTATATGGCTTCGCATATATGACTGTTTTTAGTGGTTGTTAGAGCAACCACTAAAAACAAATCAAAGAACTGGCCAGACTCAGTGGTTCATGCCTGTAATCCCAGTACTCTGGGAGGCCAAGGTGGATGCATCACCTTAGGTCAGGAGTTTGAGACCAGCCTGGCCACCATGGAGAAACCTCGTCTCTACTAAAAATACAAAAATTAGCTGGGCATGGTGGTGGGAGCTTATAATCCCAGCTACTCAAGAGGCTGAGGCAGGAGAATCGCTTGAACCCGGAAGGCGGAGGTTGCAGTGAGCTGAGATCATGCCACTATACTCCAGCTTGGGCAACAAGAGTGAAACTCTGTCTCAAAAAAACAAAACAAAACAAAAAACAAACAAACAAAAAAAACAGAAAGCAGGCCGGGCGGGGTGGCTCATGCCTATAATCTCAGCATTTTGGGAGGGCAAGGCAGGCAGATCACGAGGTCAGGAGATCGAGACCATTCTGGCTAGCACAGTGAAACCACATCTCTGCTAAAAATACAAAAAAAAAAAAATTAGGCAGGTGTGGTGGCACGCACCTGTAGTCCCACCTACTCAGGAGGCTGAGGCAGGAGAATTGCTTGAACCCAGGACGCAGAGGTTGCAATGAGCCGAGATCGCGCCACTGCACTCCAGCCTGGGTGACAGAGCAAGATTCTGTCTCAATTAAAAAAAAAAAAAAAAAAATCGGCCG
>NC_037668.1:68137455-68184700 GCF_003255815.1 Theropithecus gelada | reverse complement strand
GCTCAAGCCTGTAATCCCAGCACTTTGGGAGGCCGAGACGGGCGGATCATGAGGTCAGGAGATCAAGACCATCCTGGCTAATACGGTGAAACCCCGTCTCTACTAACAAATACAAAAAAAAAATAGCCGGGCGAAGTGGCGGGTGCCTGTAGTCCCAGCTACTTGGGAGGCTGAGGCAGGAGAATGGCGTGAACCCGAGAGGAGGAGCTTGTAGTGAGCTGAGATCCGGCCACTGCACTCCAGCCTGGGTGACAGAGCAAGACTCCGTCTCAAAAAAAAAAAAAAAAATCAAAGAACTGTAGCTTAAAGGTCATTAGAGGACATAAAATGGAATACTGAAAAATGATTCAATGCAAAAGAAGGCAGAAAAAGGCTGGGCACAGTCGCTCACACCTGTAATTCCAGCACTCTCGGAGGCTGAGGTGGGCAGGTAACTTGAGATTAGGAGTTTGAGACCAGCCTAGCCAACATGGTGAAACCCCACCTCTACTAAAAATACAAAATTAGCTGGGCGTTGTGGTAGGCGCCTATAATCTCAGCTACTTGGGAGGCTGAGGCAGGAGAATCACTTGAACCCAGGAGGCGGAGGTTGTAGTGAACCGAGGTCACACCACTGCACTCCAGCCTGGGTGACAGAGTGAGACTCTGTCTTTAAAAAAACAAAACCGGCCGGGCGCGGTGGCTCAAGCCTGTAATCCCAGCACTTTGGGAGGCCGAGATGGGCGGATCACGAGGTCAGGAGATCGAGACCATCCTGGCTAACACGGTGAAACCCCGTCTCTACTAAGAAATACAAAAAATAGCCGGGCGAGGTGGCAGCGCCTGTAGTCCCAGCTACTCGGGAGGCTGAGGCAGGAGAATGGCGTGAACCCGGGAGGCGGAGCTTGCAGTGAGCTGAGATCCGGCCACTGCACTCCAGCCTGGGCGACAGCGCGAGACTCCGTCTCAAAAAAAAAAAAAAAAAAAAAAAACAAAACCAAACAAAAAATAAGAAGGCAGGAAAAGAGAAACATAAAAACAAAGGCTAGATAGGATAAATAGCAAACAAAAACAAAAGTATACACTTAGACCCAACCATACGGATTGCTTTATTTTTTTTTTTATTTTATTATTATTTTTTTTGAGACGGAGTTTTGCTCTTGTTGCCCAGGCTGGAGTGCAGTGGCGCAATCTTGGCTCATGCAACCTCCACCTCCCGGGTTCAAGTGATTCTCCTGCCTCAGCCTCCCGAGTAGCTGGGATTACAGGCACACGCCACCACGTCCAGCTAATTTTGTATTTTTAGTAGAGACGGGGTTTCTCCATGTTGGCCAGGCTGGTCTCAAACTCCTGACCTCAGGTGATCTGCCCGCCGGGCTCCCAAAGTGCTGGAACCTGTGTGAGCCACCACACCCAGCCACTTTAGCTTTTTACAATCTCAGTTTCCTCAAATAAGAAGTTCAAATGCTAATATCTGCCATCTAGGATTGGAATATATTGCAGCTTTATTTATAGTAATATGGAAGAAGTAACGATAATAGTCTAAAGAGTTATCGCTACATTCTTCCATCTGGAATTTTTCACTTCTTACATTTATCACAAACTGATGGGATTAAAGGATTACATTTTTAAAAACTGAAATACAATTTACATACAGGAAAATACACTAAGAAAGTGTATAGTTTGGGCTGGGTGCAGTGGGCTTATCTGTAATCCCAGCACTTTGGGAGGCTGAGGCAGAAGGATTGCTTGAGCTCAAGAGTTTGAGACCAGTTGGGCAACATAGTGAGACCCTATTTTTTTGTGTCATTTTTTTAATTGGCAGAGTATGGTGGCATGTTCCTCATGTTCCTGTAGTCCTAGCTACTTGGGAGGCTTAGGCAGGAGAACTGCTCAAGCCCAGGAGTTTGAGGTTGCACTGAGCTATGATTGTACCACTGCACTGCAGTCGGAGCTACAAAGTGAGACTGAGTCTCTACAAAAAAAAAAAATTAAAAAAGGTGTACGGTTTGACTTTGACATATGTAACATCATGTAATCAAATCAAGATAGAGAACATTTCCACCATCTCAGAACGTTCCCTCATGCCCCTTTTTAATCAGTATTCCACTCCATGCCGAGTCGATCCATCAGTTGATTCCACCCCACTCCCAGATCTCATTTTAAAATGAGATCTCTATTTTTTAAAAAGAATATATGGTCTGTAGTTGTTAGGCGTAGTGTTCCTTCCTTAAGTGTTAATTAGGTTAAATTGGTTGATAGTGTTGTTCAAATCTTCTGTATCCTTGATGAGTGTTTGTCTACTCATCAATTACTGAGAGAGGAGTGTTAAAGTTTCTAATTATTGTGATTCTGTCTCTCTCTCTTTAGTTCTGGCAATTTTGCTTTATTTTGAAGTTCTGTCATCACGTGTATAGACACTTAGAATTGTTGACCCTCTTATTATTACGAAATGTCCCTTTTTGCCTAGTAATATTTCTTTTCCAGAAGTCCATTTGCGTGATATAATATATACCTCCAATGTTCAATTATTGTTTGTACGGTATAGCTTTTTCATCTTTTTACTTTAAACTTGAAACTCCATCTCAAAAAAAAAAGCTAAAGTAATTGCCCCAGATCACTGAGTAACTAGAAATTAGATGTTGTACCATCTAATTTCAGAACTCCAGTTCATTTCACTTAAAACTCTTCTGTCCTCCAATAAGATCTCCTCTTTAAGTCTTTCTTTCACATTTATTCTACAATTTTTCTTCCATTTCATCTATGTTTCCAATAGGCAGTACAGACTATCCCATTTGTGACACCCTGTTGTAGCTGCTCTCAGTGGCTACTCTAGGTTTGCTGCCCAGCCTGTCTGATGTGTGTACTGTGTGGCCTATTTCTTCCCTACTCACTTCTCCTTTGGTTCTGGTTTGACCTCTGTTCTCAATATCACACTTAAGGTCACCTCTCCAAGTTCACAGTAATACATGTACATCACTAAGAAAGTCAGAACCTTCTTACCTATTTTGATTTTGAGTATTTTATTGAGATTTCTCTTAGATCTCAAGTGCTATCAATTGGTTTTTAGGGGCTAGAATTATATCACTCATTTCACTTTCTTTATAGAAAGTAGCATAATACTAGATTTAGATGTTGGTGAGAAACAAGAGTGACATGGAGGGAGACCCCTGTGAGTAGGGAAATTGCCACCACTGGAGCCCAATTTTCTGTAAAAGGGCAACTTGCATTGAGCTCCCCAGGTTGAATTTGTTAGTCTTAATACCCTACCTCACCACCACTCCCACCTCTGCAAAAGACAGAATCCCTACTCACGTGGGATTCTGCTGTCGGGAGTCCAGGGGTCACTTCATCCTCTACACTTTCTCTCTGGGTCTTTAGGTCATCAGCATCCTGAGACAGCAGAGCTGGGGAGGGAAAAGAGCCATGGGCTTTGTATCTCCCAAAATCACCCAAATAGAGAAATTGCCTGCAGACCCGCTCAATGTGGCTCCTCCCTGAAAAGGTTCACAAAGGGGGACATTGAGAGTGACTCAAGAGCAGCCTGAAGCCTCCTTAATGAGCAGGACCTGCCGCAAGTTGCCTTGGGCATTCATGTTTCCCGATGATCAAAAACTATGTATGAGAGAACAAAGTATTTAAATGGAGAATTCTTTAAATCCCACTCCCCCTCCAAAAAACTCTACCAATGGTCAATACTGGTCCAAAAGCACAGCCACTCCTTTGTTCAAAAATCATCAAAGGTTCCCCACTGACAAGAAAGAAAAATCCAAACACTTCACCATGGACTTCAACGCACTCTACAATCTGCCCAAAGCATATTTTCTCAACAATGGGTACCACTACACTACCATCCTTTATACATGGGACACACCCACCCACCACATTCTTAGTCAGTCAGGCTAAAGGTTCTCAGTCGAACTAAAGATTCCCCATTTTCTTCAAGGCACCCACTTTTGTATCCTTTCCCCAAATCTACACAAAAAACCTAAGACATTCTTCAAGGCCCAAATCAATGTTACCTGCTCTGTGAAAATTTCTTAAATATATACAACCAGGCCAGGCGCAGTGGCTCATGCCAGTAATCCCAGCACTTTGGGAGGCTGAGGCAGGTGGATCACGAGGTGAGGAGTTCGAGACCAGCCTGGCCAATATGGTTAAACCCCATCTCTACTAAAAATACAAAAACTATAACAAAAACTATAACTGCCTGCAGACCCACTCAATGTGGCTCCTCCCTGAAAAGGTTCACAAAGAGGGACATTGAGAGTGACTCAAAACTATAGCAACGTAAAAGGTAATTAAGGTCACAAACTTCGGTGAAACCCTTGAAGTCCAAATCTTCTTGATATTGTGAATTGTACCCCTTCCAGTTTAGTTTCTTCTGGACTTTCCTTACCTAACTGACCACCTTTTAAAATGTGCATACGTTATGATTAAAACTGGGCCTCTACTGTGATGATTCCTATTTCCTCTCATGTTTTAAAGTACAAACTAACATTCAATAAACATTACCATCAAGTAGTGCAGACATTTGTATGCATTTCCTTGATTCAATTTGTTGTGACCTTACCAGTTTTGAATTGGAATTGCACCATTTCATAGATAAAGGAAACTAAGTATACTGCTGCACTTTTAAGTTTTCCAAACAGTGTTTAAAAATTGCATGGTTTTAATTTTTTAAACTTAGTTTAAAAAGACTAAAACATTCTTTCAAAAGAGGCATCTAAATGTGTTCCTAATTTTGTATATAGGCTTAGGTTTTGTAACCAATGAAAAAAAGCTGCTATCAAATATGAAAAAAAAAAAATGCAAAAATTAGCTAGGCATGGTAGCGGGCACCTGTAGTCCCAGCTGCTCGGGAGGCTGAGGCAGGAGAATCACTTGAGCCTGGGAGGCAGAAGTTGCAGTGAGCCGAGATCACGCCACTATACTCCTGCCTGGGCGACAAAGTGAGACTTTGTCACAAAAAAAAAAAAAAAAATTACAACCAGAACAAAGTGTCCTGTCTCTTGTGTTCCAAAAGGACTTTTCTTAGGCCGCTTCTATTATTTTGATTGAGGTGTATGCCTATCTCCATCCACTGGTAATCAGAATTAGAGATATTCATTTTTCCATCTTTTAAGATGCTTAGCCAAAGTCCCTGCCTGACACGGCTAAAACAATAAATATTGGCTGAATGTAAAGCATTAAAGGTGTGAATTAAAACACCACATGAGACACATGACTTCCTCCATCCTTCTATTTACTGCTAACCAGACCACTAAAGAAGGTGTGATTTTGGGGCATCACTCCCACAGTTCAGGATAACATGAGAGTAATCTGGCATGTCATTCCTGCCTCTCAGCAGATGAAAACAATGATACTTGTGATAAATATTGGGTTGGGGTGAAAACCATTGGAACCTGTGCAGGAAAACCCTTAGAGGACTTAAGGAGGGCAGAAATCTTAGACCCCTGTCTGTGAATCACATTCCCACACTCAGGCACCACTGGCGGAGAACACCTTGTGTTCTGTCTGCCTGCCGCATGTAGTATCTGAAGATGGGAGATGAGAGCAGCTGAAAGCACGTGTCACAAGGAGTCCATGCTGGAACCCAAGATTTTCCCTCACAGCTGTCCCCTTCCCAAAAACCACAAGAAATGAACCCACAAAGAACCTTCTCTCCCTCTTTCTCTCCACTTCAATGAAGTGTGTACCCATCTTTTCCCACACAAATGAGATCCCCTTCTTCCCCCCTCCATCAGTCCATTCTCACCCTTTCCTTCAAACATTTTAGTCACATCCTCCCACAGCGGCACCCCCTCCGTGGCCTTCTTTGGATGTTGCAACTTCACCCAGGTGCTGGCCTTGGTAGGCAGGGTGATCAGGAGCTGCTGTGGCATGACGACTGCCTGACTGGACTTGTCCACTTCTGGTGAGGAAACTGCCAGAAGCTCTGATGAAAGGCTTCACAGCTGTGGGGTGTTGCTCAGATTCCAATCACCTGCCCTCAGGACTTTGGTGTGTCCCTGCAGCACCAGGACCTGGGGGTTCCTAGAGGCTGATGTGACTTTAACAATTCTGGAAAACAAACTCCCCTTTAAATCAAGCACTTTCTTTGGGAGGCAGCCAGTTAGTTAGGTTTGAGTTCATGTCTCCATAGAGGAGCAAAAGCGAAGGGAAGAGGGATCCAGAAGCACTTGTCTCCAGAACTCCAGAATCTGCAGAAATATATTTAAAACTGCACAATACCAAAAAAAGAAAAAGCAAATGTTATCCATGCAGGAATAAATATAATACATGTTCCTGGATGTGGCTCCATCTCCAGGTCCATACATACACACACAAACATGCAAAGGTGTACAAACATGCACAGACCCTGCCTCGTCTTCTCTCCTTGTAAGCTGCATGCATCTTCTGCCTGGATACAGACGGGGTTTAAGAAGGCAGGCTTTGAAATCAGACAGCCTGGCTTAGTACCCTGAGACTTGCACTTAAAAGCTCTAAGACACTTCAACTCTCAGCTTCAGTTTCTTAATCTATAAAATGGAGATAATAATTGTATTCTATAGAGTTGTAATGTTGGTTGAGACAATGCTAGGCATACAGTAAACCCTTAATAAACATTGTTATAAACCTCTTATATTGCTGAATCATAGCATTAGTTTTTAAAGTTATTTTTAGAAACAATTAAATCTGAATTTAAAGTTCAAAATATGTCAACTGACATAATAATGACATAGTTGCATTTTGGCATGAGCGAGCAGTGACAGCCACATCACCACCCACGCAGATGCCCAGCAGCTGGTAAGGTCCGTTGACCCACACTGGGAAGATGCATCTTGGTTTCAGAAATGTTAAGATTGGGAAAGAGGGTATGTCTTCAAATGGTGTAAATGTAGTATAGTAAGGACTACTGCAGAGTGGTAATAGGCAAACTTGGAAACAACTCAAATCCATCATTTCAACCAATCCCTAGAATCTAACCAGGTGCTTTCACCGTGACCAGGTCCAAAGTATATGGCACCCCAAGAACAGTCGGAACTATGTGGGAAGGGAGCTGGCCCAACTTTTTGAAGTTTGTTGGAGAAGGATGGGTATGTGACTTATGGGTTTGTGTGTGTGTGTGTGTGTGTGAGACTATATGCAGAGACAGGAGCTGCGTGTGTTCTAGAAATTGGAGCTTGTGAAACATATCCCACCCCTGAATACATAAAAGGTCTTGTTACCAAAGTGCAGGAATTTTCGAATCTTACTTGCGAAACAGTTAATGGCTGAGAAGCTTCATATCGAAGATGCCCCACCCTCACAGTGCTCCTAGACACGCCACCCTCGGACTTAAAAAGACTGCACACAGACTCCTACTCACCACATCGGCCTTGGACCCAGGTAGGACCAGAGATGGGGGCGTGGGAGCGCTCGCTCGTGAGGTTTTCAGCAGTAGAGTGTCTCCTTAGAGACGGACTGAGTGGTAACAGATATTGTTCCCTCCCAGCCTTTTATAGACAGACCACATCTCCACTCAACGCAATCATTCTCCAAAAAGCGTCCAGTGTTGAGGTCGGCTTCCTTCGGAAGCCCAGAGGACCCTCGGCCTCCGGAGTGGACGAGGCTCTGCTCCAAATTCCCATCAGCGGTCCGCCCAGGCGGGTGGACTTTCTCAGCCGCGCCCCCAGGAGCGAGGCTTTGAGGGCCGGAATGGGAGGTGTGCCCTGAGCCGTTGTCTTGCAGACCCGGGCGAGGATACACCTTCCTGTCTGCCGCTTTAACACGGGACCGGCGGCTGCAGCCAAGCCCACCCAGCCCGACCTCTTAGGCCGCAGCCGAGCGTCTCGCCTGGCCTCTGCCCTCCGGCCGCGCCCTCCCGGCCGCTAGCACCGCCGGCCGCTCTAGCTTCAGCTCTGGTGGCTCCGGGGCCCACCCCACGCGGTCCCGCTGCAGCAGCAGCAGCAGCCACAACCCGCGTGTCTTCCGGCGGGTTGTGAGCCCCGGACGCCGGCTCCGCCCACGGGGGCCGGCCACGGAGCCCGCCCTCTCCCGGGAAGCAGCGCGCGCCCTCGAACCCGGAAGCTGGAAGCCGCCGGAGCGCGCCCCCGAGGGCCGCCCGGAACCGTGGATATCAGCCACCCAGCCACACCGCCCCACGTTTCCTCACAGCGGTCCTTGGGAGATCTCCTTCAGCCTTTCCGGTGAAGCGCCTTCTCTGTCATTCATTCATTAACTCATTCATTCAGTTATCTATCCTGAGCGTGTAAGATCTACCCCCACATTCTTATAGGCCCTGAGTATACAGCAGTTAGCAAAATGCAGTTCTGCTTTCTTGGAACTTAATTACATTGAAATTATTGACAATAACAAATAGAAAAATAAATAGATAATACCCCAGGCGATGGTGAGGACTGTGAAGAAAAGGAAAGCAGGGTGGGGAGATGGTGGGCTAGGATATTTGTATCAACCCACTGTGGAAAACAACAATAAAATTAAATAAAATTCTAGAATGTGTGTGTGTGTGTGTGCGTGTGTGTGTGTATACTTTTTTTTTTTTTTTTTTTTTTGAGACGGAGTTTCGCTCTTGTTCCCCAGGCTGGAGTGCAATGGTGTGATGTCGGCTCACCACAACCTCCGCCTCCTATATTCAAGCGATTCTCCTGCCTCAGCTTCTGGAGTAGCTGGGATTACAGGCATGCACCACCATGCCCAGCTAATTTTGTATTTTTAGTAGAGACGGGGTTTCTCCATGTTGGTCAGGCTAGTCTCAAACTGCGGACCTCAAGTGATTGATCCGCCTTGGCCTCCCAAAGTGCTGGGATTACAGGCGTGAACCACCGCACCTGGCATATATATATAATTATTCTTGAGACAGAGTCTCTGTCCCCAAGGCTGGAGTGTAGTGGCATGATCTCCGCTCACTGCAACCTCCACCTCCCGGGTTCAAGCAATTCTCCCTGCCTCAGCCTCCTGAGTAACTGGGATTACAGGCGCCTGCCACTAAGCCTGGCTAATTTTTGTATTTTTAGTAGAGATGGGGTTTCACCATGTTGGCTAGGCTGGTCTCAAACTCCTGGCCTCAAGTGATCCACCCACCTTGGCCTCCCAAAGTGATGGGATTACAGGCGTGAGCCACTGCGCCCAGCAGTAATATATATTTTTAATGTTCTTAAAAGCGTGTTATTAGTTTGCTAGGGCTGCCATTAAAGAAATCACTGATTAGCTAAAACAACAGAAATTTCTCACAGTTCTGGAGGCTAGAAATCCAAGATAAAGTGTGGGCAGGTTTGGTTTGTCTAAGGTCTATCCCCTTGGCTTGCAGATGGTCACCTTCTTTGTCTTCACATGGTTTTGAGGTAGGAGAGCTGCAGGACTTATTTCCCTGGTAGCTAAGGGATGAAGTGTAAAAACCTGCAAGAACCAGCAGATGGTGAGGAAAGAGGTCCCTAGCCACCCTCATTGCTCATTATCATAAAATATTCCCACTAGTGCCAAGACAGTTTACAAGCACCATGGCAGTGACCTGGAAGTCACCGTCCCTTTCTGTGGCAATGACCTGGAAACTATAACCTTTCCCTAGAGAGTTCTAAATAACCTACTCCTTAATTTGCATGTAATTGAAAGTGGTTATAAGTGAATATAAACACAGTTGCCCAAAGCCCACACATTGCCAACTATGGGTGCACAGCCTATGAGTTATCCCTGCTCCAGAAGGAACAGTACAGTTCAATAAAAGATTACTAACACCACCAACTCACCCTTGAATTCTTTCCCCGGCAAAGGTAAGAATTCTCCTAGGCTAAGCTCGGATTTTGGCTTGCCTATCTTGCATCAGTTTCGTGTGTGTTGGCTTAGAGCACACCCTAATGCTTCATTTAAACTTCATCTTAACTTCATCACCTCTGTAAAGGCCCCATTTCTGAACACAGTCATATTGGTTAGGGTCTTGTGAATGGGTCTGTTGAGTCCGTAACAAGGCATCTAACATATGAAAAGATAGTAGGAGGTCCATCACAGTGGCTCACACCTGTAGGCCTAACTACTTGGGAGGCTGACATGGGAGGATCACTTGGACCCAGGAGCTAGAGGCTGCAGTGAGCTATGATCGTGCCACTGCACTCCAGCCTGGGTGACAGAGCAAGACCCTGTCTCAGAAAAAAAAAAAAAAAGCCAGAATCCAGGTAAGTAATACAGCTTGGAAGCTGCTTTTGTCCTGATGGCATTTACCTAGAAGGAAAATGATAATCGTCCTTTTCAACTTCAAAGAGGAATAAAATAAAACACAATGAGTGGGGAGTAAAATAGAAGACCCTCCTTACTGCCGGGTATGGTGGCTTATGCCTGTAATCCCAGCACTTTGGGTGGCCAAGGTGGGCAGATCACCTGAGGTTGGGAGTTTGAAACCAGCCTGACCAACATGGAGAAACCCCATCTCTACCAAAAATACAAAAATTAGCTGAGCATGGTGGCACATGCCTGTAATCCCAGCTACTTGGGAGACTGAGGCAGGAGAATCACTTGAACCCGGGAAGCGGAGGTTTCAGTGAGCCCAGATTGTGCCAGCCTGGGCAACAAGAGCAAAACGCCATCTCAAAAAAAAAAAAGGAGAAGAAGAAGACCCTCCTTACAATAACTGGGACCCCAGAGGGCAACAGCCTCGGGGTGAGGATGAATTGAAAATGGAACAGCTTAAAAGGAATTTACAGGCTGGATCAAATTGCCTGTCTCAAACATGATCTTAGTTTTAGACTGTCTCTAACTATGGTGTCACCAGATGCTTGGCAAAAGCAAATATGAATCCTTTTTGGAGGAAAGCCTTATAATTGTAGGGCCCACACTTTTCCTACAGGTAAGTTTTCATAGACAATGTCAAATACAGAATTAAAGGTACAGGTACACAAAGAAACTCGACTATTTTAGTGAGAACCAGCAGAAACACAAACATTGGAAACAGACCTGCAGAAAAAACTGCTTTTGGAATTAAAATAATATTTTCTTGGGTCGGACACAGTGGCTTATGTCTATAATCCCAGCACTCTGGGAGGCCAAGGCAGTTGGATCGCTTGAGTTCAGGAATTCAAGACCAGCCTGGGCAACATGGCAAAACCCAGTCTCTACAAAATATCAAAAATTAGCCAGGCATGGTGGCACAGGCCTGAAGTCCCAGCTCCTCAAGAGGCTGAGGTGGGAGGATCGCTTAAGCCCAGTAGGTTGATGCTGCAGTAAATCACGGTGATACCACTGCACTTCAGCCTGGGTGACAGAGCAAGACCCTGGCTTAAAATATATGTATATTTTCTTGCTTAACTATTAGAGTTTTTAGGAAAAAAAGTAAAATAAAATAATATTTTCTTTGTCCAAAGAAATAAAAAAGATAACTTGGACAATTTTGTCAGGTACCCAAAAACTATACAAAGTGATACAGCAGATTTAAAAGAGAAGTAAATAGACTTCTATTCTATTCTATGACTGAGAAATACAGTAACTAAATTAAGAACTCAGTTAATGGCAGATTAGACATTGCTGAATGGAGAATAAATTGAAAGGAAGGTGAGTCACAAGAAATTATCTAGAATAAAGCACTGAGAAACAAAAATGTACTCTACAGAAGACAGAGTAAGAGACATAGAGAATACACTAAGAGGATCAAACTAAGTTTAATAAGAGATAAAGCTAGGGCAGAGATAGTATTTGAAGAAATAAGGGCTGAATATTTTTAGTACCTATGAAAGCAATCAGGTCACAGATATAAGATGCCATAGTGGGATAAATAAACCCTCTAGTGGGATAAATAAACCCTTTTATTTATCTAGTCAAAGAAATCTACACCTAGTAGAAGAAATCCATGCATTATAGTAAAACTACAAATTGTTATAGAACCAAACTGGGGTCCACTTGCCTGGTGCAGTAAAAACAGATACCCACACTGAGGATGCAGTGGTAGAAAGGAAGGCATTTATTTGCAGAGCACCAAGCAAGGAGGACCAAGCAGCTAATGATCACATTCTGACCTCCTCCATGGCTGGCAGGTAAGGGTTTGTAAAGGCAGGGGTAAATTTCAGGAAAGCAGAAGCTACAGGCAAAACCCTAAATCAATAAATACATGGAGAGTACACGTTAGTTTTGGCCTAAAAGGGTGGGATATCTTGAAGGGGGGTGGCGTGTGGGGTGGGGGCGGCTTACAGGTAATAGATTTCAGGATTTTCTGATTTGCGGTTGGTTAAGGAAGAGAAGCTTTGTCTTAAAATTTGGGATCAGCAGAGGAAAATGTTAACTGGTTTGCGGCTGTAACTCCCTCCAGGCCCCTCCGGAATAAATTTAGAGCAAAACACTACGATCGGAGTTTAATCTTCAGTTCTCCCTATGTGAGGTCTACTCGCCAGCAGATCTGTTCAGTTAGGGATCCTCAGTGGTGGGGTCCGGGTTTCTGAAAGACCACTCAGGGACATATGTTAAGATGTCATCTTGGCCTGTTAAGATGTCATCTTGGCCAGGCGTCGTGGCTCACGCCTGTAATCCCAGCCCTTTGGAAGGCCGAGGCGGGCGGATCGCGAGGTGAGGAGATCGAGACCATCCTGGCTAACACGGTGAAACCCCGTCTCTACTAAAAATACAAAAAATTAGCCGGGCATGGTGGCGGGCGCCTGTAGTCTTAGCTACTCGGGAGGCTGAGGCAGGAGAATGGCGTGAACCCGGGAGGCGGAGCTTGCAGTGAGCCGAGATCGCGCCAGTGCATTCCAGCCTGGGCGACAGCGAGACTCCATCTCAGAAAGATGTCATCTTTGGTTTCTATAGGGAAACCAAACATCTCTGGACTCCAACCTCCTTGGCTATTGTTTTAGGCTACTATTACCTTCTTGCTTAACAAGTTACTTAATTACTTTTCAGAGATAGCTAGGTGCCTGGAATTTCCTTTGAAGAAATTCAATATTTTCCTTTATTTTCATGCCTGGGGCTCTCCCAGGCCTCTAAGAAGGAGTCCCTGCTCCGTCTCAAAAACACTAAAGGCAAAGAGAAAATGGTAAGTGTGGCTGTGATGGTTTCTAAATATTGGAGACTCTCTCGAATGTGAGGCCAACTCACGTCTAAAGAATAGAATGCAGGCCGGGCACGGTGGCTCACGCCTGTAACCCCAGCACGTTGGGAGGCGGAGGCTGGCGGATCGAATTAGCGGAGCGTGGTGGCAGGCGCCTGTTGTCCCAGCTACTCAGGAGTCTGAGGCAGGAGAATGGTGTGAACCTGGGAGGCAGAGCTTGCAGTGAGCCTGGGCGACAGAGCGAGACTCCATCTCAAAAAAAAAAAAAAAAAAATCCTTCAAGAATAAAGATGGCTTGGCACAGTTTGGGATCATATCTGTAATCTCAACATTTTGGAGGCCGAGGAGGTTGGATCGCTTGAGCCCAGGAGTTTGAGACTAGCCCTGGCAACATAGTGAGACCCCTATCTCTACAAAAGATTTAAAAATTAGCTGGACATGGTGGCACATGCCTGTAGTCCCAGCTACTTGGAAGGCTGAGGTGAGAGGATCACTTGAGCCTGGAAAGTTGAGGTTGCATTGAGCATGATCTTGCCATTGCATTCTAGCCTAAGCAACAGAGTGGGACGCTGACTCAGAAAAAAAAAAAAAAGAAGAAGAAGAAGAGAGATGAAATGAAGACATTTTCAGACAAACAAAAACAGAGAGTTTATTTACCACCAGCAGACTACATTAAAGGAAATTCTCAAGTTTCAGCTGTAGGCATAAAGAAAATGATTCCAGTCTGGGCACAGTGGCTCATGCCTGTAATTCCAACACTGGGAGGTTGAGGCAGGAGGCTTACTTGAGGCCAGGAGTTCGAGACCAGCCTGGCCAACATGGTGAAACCCTTTCTCTACTAAAAATACAAAAATTAGCCAGGTCTGTTGGTGCATGCCTGTAATCCCAGCTACTCCGGAGGCTGAGGCATGAGAATTGCTTGAACCCAAGAGGCAGAGGTTGCAGTGAGCCAAGATCACAGCACCACACTCCAGCTTGGACAATAGAGTGAGACTCTACCTCAAAAAAAAAAAAAAGAAAGAAAAAAGAAAATGATTCCAGATGCAAAGATGCAAAGAGGGCTGGGCATGGTGGCTCAAGCCTATAATCCTAGCACTTTGGGAGGCTGAGGCGGGAGGATCACTTGAAGCCAGGAGTTCGAGACCAACCTGAGCTACAAAACGAGACCCTATCTCTACCAAAGAAAAAGTAATTGAAAAACAAAAATTTTAAAAATGCAAAGAGGAAAAAAGAACAAAGTAAAAAACTTTTGACTAAACCTAAGTGAACATAAATAATAGACTAAACATCTCAGTAGTCCATGAGGTTTAAAAAAATAGATATAGCAGGCCGGGCGCGGTGGCTCAAGCCTGTAATCCCAGCACTTTGGGAGGCCGAGGCGGGTGGATCACAAGGTCAGGAGATCGAGACCATCCTGGCGAACACGGTGAAACCCCGTCTCTACTAAAAATACAAAAACCTAGCCGGGCGCGGTAGCGGACGCCTGTAGTCCCAGCTACTCGGGAGGCTGAGGCGGGAGAATGGCGTGAACCCGGGGGGCGGAGCTTGCAGTGAGCCGAGATCGCGCCACTGCACTCCAGCCTGGGAGACACAGTGAGACTCCGTCTCAAAAAAAAAAAAAAAAATAGATATAGCATATTGAGTATATGTATATATATATATATAAAATGTGTGCATGCGTGTGTGTGTGTCTGTATGTGTGTGTGTGTGTGTGTGTGTGTGTGTGTATATATATATATATATTTTTTTTTTTTTTTTTGAGACAGAGTCTCTGTTGCCCAGGCTGGGGTGCAGCGGTGCCATCTTGGCTCAGTGCAACCTCTGCCTCCTGTGTTCAAGCGATTCTCATGCCTCAGCTTCTTGAGTAGCTGGAATCACAGGCGTGCAACACCACACCCAGCTAATTTTTGTGTTTTTAGTGGAGAAAGGTTTTGTCATGTTGGCCAGGCTGGTCTCGGACGCCTGGCCTCAAGTGGTCTGCCTGCCTTGGGCTCCCAAAGTGCTGGGATTACAGGTGTGAGCCACCATGCCCAGCCATTTTTTGGCTGGAATTTTTATGTGTATTTTTAGCTGGAAGGGCATATTACTGAATATGAAGACTAATATACAATTATAGTAACTAAGACAATGAGGTAGTTGTTGGTGTAAGAATAGATCAACTGAACAATGAAGGGAATAGAGTCCAGATGCAGACATACACATAGACCACCACCTTACATATGACGGGTGGCGAAAGGAAGGTATTCTTAATAAATTCGTGCTGGGTCCATTGGATATTCATATTAACTCCTGGTTTACAACATATACAAAAATATTCCAAATGGATTGGAGAGCTAAATATAAAATAATAAAACTTTTTAGAAGAAAATCAGAGAATGTTTTTACAACCTTAATATAGGCAGAGATTTATTACACACTATAGAAAGTACTAAACATAAAGAAAAATGATACATTAACACAGATAAAAATTAAGGACTAGATTTTTCAGATACTGCTGATGAGACTGCACACTGGTACAACTATTTTGGAAAAGTATTTGGCAGTATCTACTGAAGCTGAATATTAGGAGCCAGCAATCCTGCCCCTGGGTATATACTCAACAGAAATGCATAAATATGTTCCCTAAAAGACATATACTAAAATGCTTATAGCAGCCCATCAATAGTAGAATGGGTAAATAAATATCGGTGTATTCACATAATCAAGTATACACAGCAATGAAAACAAACAACTACACACAATATAGATGAAGCTCACAAACAGCTTTGAGCAAAAGAAGCCCGACACAGAAGAATATACACAGTGTGACTCCATTATTTAAAAGTACAAAAACAGGTGAAATTAATCTATGGTGTTAGAAGTAACCCTTTGAAGGGTAGTGAGTGGAAGTAGGGGGGCTCTGGTGGCTTCTGAAATGCTATAATTTCTGTTATTAATCCACGAGGCGGTTACGCAGGTATGTTTAATTTTGAAGATTCATCAAGATAGTTATCTCTCTATATATGTCATTTTCTGTATGAATATTGTAATTTAATAAAGTGTTCTAAAAATGCATATTGTATCTTTCAGAACTAAAAGAACAGAAGCAGAGCATGCAACTTCAGAATAGCAAAGAGGGGGAAAAGAATAATAAAATATAATCAATCCAAAAGTGAATATCTATAAGAAGTGGGGAGCTGTTTTACACAGGGTAATCAAGGGACATCCCTCTGATAAGATGCAATTTGAACAGAGACCTAAAAGAAGTCAGGAAGTGGACCCTACTGACACCTGGAGAAAGCAAGCATCTTAGCAGAAGAAAAAGGCCCTGAGGTGAAAGCGTGTGTGGGCATATGCATGGACTGGCAAGGAATCCAGGATGGCTTGAGGCAAACCATGGTATGAATTTGGATGTATTCGGAGAGAAATGGGAAGCCTTTGAAGACTTTAGAAGTGAGAAACAGCATAATCTGATTTATGTTTTAATACAGTCATTTGGCTGCTATCTGGAGGATAATAAACTGTGGGGGACGCAAATGTTCAGGAAGCCAAGTGAGAGAATGGTGAATTGGACTAAGTGGTAGCAGTGGAGAGGATGAGAAAAGACATATTTCGAAGATTCAACTCAGAAATTTCTGATGGGTTGAATGAAGAGCATAAAAGAAAGAGGAGTCAAGGATGATTCTTGGAATTTCAGCTTGGGCAACCGAGTGTTCCCATTTACTGAAGCAGGAAATATAGGGGATAAAGCAGGTTCAGAAATGGACCTATTAAATTTGAGATGCCTAACACATATCCAAGAATGAAGTATGCACTAAGAGTCTCAAGTGCAGACAGAATTTGGGGCTGGAAATATAAATCTGATTCTTAGCAACATACATATATGGAGTTGAGGGTGTTTGCAAAATCATGACCAAAAGCCAGGTAGGGAAAGCAGCATGTGATCAGGAAACGTCGCTGAAGAGATGATATGGCATTAGCACAAGTGAATTTGAAGGAATTTTCAAAACTGGGTACTAAAATGCATCTGCTGGAAAGAAATACTCCAAATTTTTTATTGTGGTGAAAACCACGTAACATAAAATGTATCATCTTAATCATTTTTTTTTCTTTTTGAGATGGAGTCTCGCTCTTGTCACCCAAGCTGGAGCACCATGGCACAATCTCAGTTCACTGAAACCTTCGCCTCCCAGATTCAAGCGATTCTCCTGCCTCAGCCTCCTGAGTAGCTGAGATTACAGGCGCCCACCACCACGCCCGGCTAATTTATTTTTGTACTTTTAGTAGAGACGGGTTTCACCATGTTGGCCAGGCTGGTCTCGAACTCCTGATTTCAGGTGATCCACCCTCCCTCAGCCTCCCAAAGTGCTGGGATTACAGGCATGAGCTACTGCGCCCAGCCCATCTTAATCATTTTTAATTGTACAGTTTAGTAGTGTTCAGTATATTCACATTATTGTGAAACAGATCTCTAGAATTTCATCTTGCAAATATGAAGCTCTATACCCATTAAACAATTCTTCTTTTTCCTTTTCCCTCAGCCACCATTCTACTTTCTGTCTCTACTAGTGTGACTACCCTAGATACCTCATATAAGTAGAATTATATAGTATTTGTCTTTTTGCCTCAAAGTTTTAACATTGCTAATACCTAGGTTCTGTCATGTTTGTTTTGTTTACCTATCTCTGTGCTTTAATAAATGAGCATTTACTTTTTTATAACAAGTAAAAAACGCAAAATACAATATTAGTAGCTTTTATTTTTGAGTCATTGTATATGCCTGGTATAATAAACCTGTTGTGTAGTGCCTATTACAAATGCCTCTTTACAATGGAAAAATAAGACTAAGAAAAATTAAGTAATTTGACTAAGATTACAAAGGTAGGGTGTGATCAAGCTGGAATTTGAATATAGTTTTTAATGATTCTTGAGCTCAAGCTCTTTACCACTCTGTTATGAATGCTTAAGATCTGAGAACAATTTAATATTGAGGAAAAATAATTCCATCCCACTTCGTAGGGATGATGTAGTTCTGAGTAAGGTCATATATGTAGATGGATATAGAGTGTGTTGACACATACAATCAATTAAGAAGGGATGACATAAAATGCAAGGTCTTTGGATAATTGATTAGAAATTTGGAAAGCAGAAATGTTTAAGCTGGGTGAGGTGGCTCACGCCTGTAATCGACTTAGGGAGACCGAGGTGGGTGGATCACCTGAGGTCAGGAGTTCAAGACTAGCCTGGCCAACATGGTGAAATCCCGTCTCTACTAAAAATGCAAAAATTATCCAGGTGTAGTAGCGGGTGCATGTAATCCCAGCTACTTGGGAGGTTGAGGCAGGAGAATTGCTTGAACCCGAGAGGCAGAGGTTGCGGTGAGCCAAGATCGCGCCATTGCACTCCAGCCTGGGTGACAAGAGTGAAACTCCGTCTCAAGGAAAAGGAAAAGGAAAAGGAAAGCAAAGGAAGGAGAGAGGAGGGGAGAGGAGGGGAGGGGAGGGGAGGGGAGGGGAGGAGAGGAGAGGAGAGGAGAGGAGAGGAGAGGAGAGGAGAGGAGAGGAGAGGAGAGGAGAGGAGAGGAGAGGAGAGGAGAGGAGGAAAAGAAAAGAAAAGAAAAGTTTAGATCTTCAATTGCATTGGATGTAAAAACACTAACTTAAAATATAGAAAATAACCTTATCAGTGATGCTAACATCCAGAAAAATCAGAAAAACATTCTGAGAAGATAAAAAACAAAGATACTCTGGAATTTGAAAGATGAAAAAAAATTCTGTATGAAGTGATAAGTAAAATATTTTTAAATGTAAAAATGGAATGACACACACAAATAAAACTGGAAGGAAATCAAAGTAAGTGTCCATCTTAGGAGTGTTTTTACATGAATCCCAGAGACTAGGTATTAATTGTCTCACTTCATGAGTCTAAAAATTGAGTCTATTTTCTGCCCTCCTGGTTGGAAGCACTTGTTCTCTAGATCCTTTAGCTCCCTCTCTTTTTGTTGTTTACTCCCTTGTCTTGATAGAGCACATCCTCCTCCAGCTTCCTAAGAAAGGGTGCAGAGAAGGTAAATTTGGATACCTGGCATATCAAATGTTTTTATTTTGCCCTCACATTTGATTGGTAGTTGGCTGGGCATAGAACCCTAGGCTGAAAGTCATTTTTCTCATGAAATGTTTTTTGTTTTTAGACATAGGGTTTCACTCTGTTGCCCAGGCTAGAGTGCAGTGGTGTGACCATGGTCCACTGCAGCCCCAAACGCCTGGAAGCCATCCTCCTGCCTCAGCCTCCAGAGCAGCTAGGACGACAGGCACATGCAACCACACCCAGCCAATTGTTCTATTTTTTGTAGAGACAGGGTCTCAATGTGTTTTCCCAGGCTGGTCTCAAACTCCTGGCCTCAAGTGATCTTCCTGCCTTGGCCTCCCAGTGTTGGGATTACAGGCGTGAGTTACTGTGCCCTGCCCATTTTCTCAACATTTTGAAGACATTGCTTGATTATTGCTGTGAGAAGTCTAAAGTTTTTTCTGCTTTCCATAAAAGCCAATGACCTATTGTCTTGCCCCAGAAGCCTTTAGGGTGTTTTCTTTTGCTGTGTGTATTTAATACTTCATAATTATGTTCCTTGATGTGGGTTCTTTTGAGAAGCAGATTGCCTGGATTCAAATCCCAGATCTGCCATTTACTACCTGAGTGTCCTTACTTGCTTAACTTCTATATGTCTCTATCTCCTCATCTGTGAAATGGGAATAATATTAGCATTCACTTCAGAAGATTTTGAGAATTAAATTAGTTGAAATGTATAAAGCACTTAGAACAGTGCCTGGCACATTGTAAATGAATGATAAATGTTAGCCATTGGTAATTACTGTGCTGGGCAGACAGAGGACCCTTTTAATGTGAATATTTGTGTCCTTTGATTCTGAAAAACTGTCTTATGTATATGTATGTATTTCCTACCATTCATTTTCTCTTCTCTTTATGGAGACTGGAAGCTTGGTCTTTACATGCAGGGTGTTTAGGCCATTGATACGGTTTGGCTCTGTGTCCCCACCCGAATCTCATCTCCATTTGTAATCCCCATGTGTCAAGGGAGAAAGGTGATTGGATCACGGGGGTAATTTCCCCCATGCTGTTCTTGTGATAGTAAGTTCTCACAAGATCTGCTGGTTTTATGTGTTTGGAAGTTCCTCCTTCACTTTTCTGTCTCCTGCCACTTCGTGAAGGATGTGCTTCTCCTTCTTCTTCTGCATGATTGTAAGTTTCCTGAGACCTCTCCAGCCATGTGGAACTGTGAGTCAATTAAACCTCTTTCCTTTATAAATTACCCAGTCTGGGGTATTTCTTTATAGCAGTGTGAAAGTGGACTAATACAGTAAATTGACCTCTATGTTTCACTGAAGTATCCACAAATGTCAGTATCTTTTCTTCAGAGCCATCCAGTTTTTCTTTCTTTTCTTTTCTCTTTTCTTTTCTTTTCTTCCTTCGCTTTCTCTCTCTCTTTCTTTCTTTCTTTCTTTCTTTCTTTCTTTCTTTCTTTCTTTCTTTCTTTCTTTCTTTCTTTCTTTCTTTCTTTTCCTTTCTTTCTCTCTTTCTCTCTCTCTTTCTTTCTCTTTTTCAGATGGAGTCTCACTCTGTCACCTAGGTTGGAGTACAGTAGAGCAATCTTGGTTCACTGCAACCTCTGCCTCCCAGGCTCAAGCGATTCCCTGCCTCAGTCTCCTGAGTAGCTGGGACCACAGGTGCGTGCCACCATACCTGGCTAAATTTTCATATTTTTGGTAGAGATGGGGTTTTACCATGTTGCTCACGCTGGTCTTGAACTTCTGAGCTCAGGAGATCTACCAGCTTTGGCCTCCCAAAGTGCTAGAATTACAGGCATGAGCCACCACGCCCAGCCTCCCAACCAGTTTCCCCAGAGGATTCCTCCAATCTCCTGCTGGGGTTGGATGGAAGATGGTTGAAGGGATGAAAGTCTGGTTTTCACTAGAAAAGAGTGCTGAGGGCCCCGCAGTTCAATATGCAGCCTTACATTAGTCCCCATTTCAGCCGTACTTTTACCCCAGTCTCTACTGTCTGGTGTCCCTGATTCTAGAACAACTCTGGAATCAAGGACACCAAAGTCAACCCACAAGTCACTAACATGACATGAAATTTTACTGGCACATAGTGAAGTGAGAAAAGTAAGGACAAATTTGAGAGTTTGTCATAAAGCTGATATAATGTAAAGGGCTGCTCCTGGCTGGACATGGTGGCTCATGTCTATAATCCCAGCACATTGGGAGACCAGTCCTTCACCAGAGAATAAACATCTAGTCTCCTTTGGGATGAGGAAAGGGTAATGGGATGAAGAAAGGCATGAGGGAGGAATGTGTGCATAACAGCCAGCTGTATGGTTAGGTGAGGGGGTCTAAGGCTCTGACGATAGAATTTCAATGAATCCCCGTTTTCAGCCCTCTTTCTTCCATAATGCCCACGGTCTCCAAGGCCTCTGTCTTCCCAGGAACATCCTTGTGCCAGTATACTTTTCTGCAGGCTCTGCTAAGTCAGTCACCACTCCTATTTTCTCACCACCAAAAACTTGACATCTCATGTCTGCTTCTATATTCTCCTCTATTGTCTTTTATACGCTCCATTTTGCTTATGCACGCAGGTTCACGAAATAAAGATAAACTCATGTTGTTAATCAGCCATATTTAAATGCATTTTAAACAAATTAGGCTGGGCATAGTGGCTCATGCTTGTAATTCCAGCAGTTTTGGAGGCTGAGGCAGATAATTGCCTGAGCTCAGGAGTTTGAGACCAGCCTGCGAAACATGGCAAAACTCCATTCTACAAAAAATACAAAAATTAGCCAGGTGTGGTGGTATGTGCCTGTAGTCTCAGCTACTCGGGTTGTTGAGGTGGGAGGATCACTTGAGCCCAGAAAGTTGAGGCCACAATGAGCCATGATCATGCTGCTGTACTCCGGCCTGAGCAACGTAGTGAGACTTTGTCTCAACAAACAAAAACAACCAAACCAAATTAACTTAGAAGTACCCTTTTATCTTAAAGTATGTCAGTTATGATTCTCAAAGGTATGTGATTCTCAAATGTTGGTCCACTTGTACAGAAAAGAAAAAGGAAACAAACACAAAATATTTTCTCACATATAAAATGTAGGTAGGAAAGTATATGGATTACATTTCTTTATTTTCATAATGAATACATAGTTCAATTCGGTTCAAATCAAAACCATTCAATACATATTTACTGAGTCCCTTCTGTGTGCCAGGCACTGTTTTAGGCACTTGTGATACATCAGTGAACAAAACAAAGGCCCCTGCACCCATGGAGCTTACATTACGGCCGGGGAAAACAACAGTAAACAATAAACATAAATATGTGAGGTATCTAGGGTGTTAGAAGGTGATAGGTGATATGAAAAACATAGAGCAGGTGAAAGGGTATGGGATTTTCTTGATTTGGAAGGCAGACAGCTGCAGAATTAAATAGTATAGACAGGACAGGCTTCAGTAAGAAGGCAACAATTGAGCAAAGATGAGAAGGTCAGGGTATAGGACATCTGCAACAGCTAGTGAAACGGCCCAAAGGTTAGAATAAGGCTGGAGTTCGGGAGAGGTCTGGGCTGGAGATGTGAATCTGGCAGTTGTTAAACAGAGATGGTATTTTAAGCCAAAGACTGTATGAGATCATTGAGGCAGGAACTATAGAGAAAAGTCATAGTCATGTCTTTCAGGGAAATGAGGAATTGGAGAAATTCAAATTATTGGGAACTCTAAGAGCATAGAAACATGGCAGAACAATTTTAAGAAACAGTGTATACCCCCACTCTTTTTCTGTCCATCAAAGTCATACAGGACTTAAGAGTTAGAAGCCAGCTTTTTTTTTTTTTTTTTTTTTTAAGTAAATGTAGTAACATAAAAAATTCTAGAGATACTGGTATATATTCTGGATTTATAGCTTTACTTTGGATAATTCACACTTACAATACTCATGTTTTTGTTCTTTCTCCACATAAAACAGTAAGAATTTGAACTTGACTTACTTCCAATTATGTCTGTAAGGATGGAGTATCTATTTCATTAAGTATAGTGAAGCATTAGGAGCCAATTCCTCCACTTTCTCTCCATATTTCCCTGCCTGAGTATGGCTCCTGCAGTCATCTTTCTCTGGTCCTCTTTGGTGGGCCTCTTGATGTGTTGTTCTAGGGGCTATCGTAAGAGACACTTCCACGTGATACAAAGTGTATTTCAAGTCTAATATTGTATGCTTGGCAAAGGAAAAGTTAAATACAGTTATACGAAAAGTTTCTCCCCAGAATGAAGTCTCAATATATCTGTCTTCAAAAAGACATCATTATTTTAAGGAATTGTGGTTAATTTTTGTAGGTATAATAATGGCATTGTGGTTATGTTTTCAGAGTGCTTGTTTTTTAGAGATACATCTCAAAATATTTATGGACTAACAATAAAAAACCCATCATTATAGATGGAAGTCTGCATAAATATCTCCAAAAATAATTCCTAGGCTCCAAGACAGTATTAAAAATGTAGTGTTTAAAGAATTATTGCAACAAAATACTAAAGGAATTACTAAGGAAATAATTTATGGCATATACACATACTAATCTGATACTAAATGATAGTCTGTTGTCATTTCTAATCATTTTACATACTCTATGGGGGGAGAGTGAAAAATGACAACCCTTGAGCCAAATGAAACCTAACAGCTGTTTTTTAAATGCAGTTTATGGGAACCACTATTGCACACATTCATCAGTGGGTCTCAACCAGGGACAATTTTGGCCTCCAGGTACACCTGGCAATGTCTGGAGACATTTTTGGCTGCCACAACTGGGGGAGGGGCAGCTATCAGCATTGAATGCTGGCATCTTGTGGGTAGAAGCCAAGGATGCCCCTAAACATCCCAGGATGCACAGGGCAGTTCCTATAGCAAAGTATGATCCAGTCCAAAATATTGGCAGTGCCAAGGTTCAGATACTTTAGTTTATATATTGTCTCTGGCTATTTTTGTACTAAATTGGGGAAATTGAATAGTTGTGACAGGGACCCCATGGCCCACAACACCTAACGTATTTACTATCTGGCCCTTTGCAGAAAGTTTGCCAATTCTTGCTCTATAGAAAAATTAAAAATATAAATAAGTATCTCATGTACAGTAAGTTATCGATCAATTCTAGAAAACTCCCTTTAACATTTTTTCTTCTAGAAATGAGAATCAACATTTTAATTTCCACCTCTTCTAGCCATATAAAGGGCTAGAGTAAAAGGCTGTATTATATTTTATTCTGATTTATTAAAGGGATATTTAAAACAGTGTTTCTCAAAAGTCAATCCACAGATCACTAACATGTCATGAAATTTCACTGGCACATAGTGAATTGAGAAAAGTAAAGACAAATGTGGGCATTTGTCATAAAGCTGACATAATATAAAAGGCTGTCCCTGGCCAGACATGGTGCCTCATGTCTGTAATCGCTGCATATTGAGAGACTGAGGTGGGAGAACTGCTTGGAGCCAGGAGTTTGAGACCAGCCCAGCAACATAGTGAGACTGTCTCTACAAATAATAATAATAATAATAATAATAATAATAATTTTAGCCAGACATAGTGGTGCACATCTGTAGTCCTAGCTACTTGGGAGGCTGAGACAGGAAGCCTGCTTGAGCCCAGGAGTTTGAGGCTGCAGTGAACTATGATTACATCACTGCAATCCAGACTGGGCAAGAGTGAAACTGTCTTTTTTTTTTTTTTTTTTTTTGAGATGGAGTCTCGGTCTTTCGCCCAGGCTGGAGTGCAGTGGTGCGATCTCAGCTCACTGCAAGCTCCGCCACCCGGGTTCATGCCATTCTCCTGCCTCAGCCTCCCGAGTAGCTGGGACTACAGGTGCTTGCCACCACGCCTGGCTAATTTTTTTTTTTTTTTGTATTTTTAGTAGAGACCGAGTTTCACCATGTTAGCCAGGATGGTCTCGATCTTCTGACCTCGTGATCCACCTGCCTCAGCCTCCCAAGAAACTGTCTTTTAAAAAAGGCAGGGGGATGGGGGGCAGGCATGCTGGCTCACACCTGTAATCCCAGTGCTTTGGAGGGCTGAGATGCGCAGATCACCTGAAGTCAATGGTTCAAGACCAGCCTGGCCAACATGGTGAAACCCTGTCTCTACTAAAAATACAAAAATTAGCCAGGTGTGGTGGCGGGCGCCTGTAATCCCAGCTACTCGGGAGGCTGGGGCAGGAGAATTGCTTGAACTCAGGAGGTGGAGGTTGCAATGAGCCAAGATCAAGCCACTGCACTCCAGGCCAGGTGACAGGGTGACTCCATCTCAAAAAAAAAAAAAAAAAAAAAAAAGGAGGGGGGAAATGTTTCTACATTTTAAAATATTAAAATGTCCTTTCTTTTCTGAAACAATGCTGATAATAGGTGGTTGTGCTTTTAATATGGCAAAAATAATAGTTGGTAACATTGTGCCAAACCATTTTTTTAAATGTGTTTTTGGAAATAAAAAAATCAGGGAACCACTGATTTTGAATCTTTTGCTCCAACATAGATTCTTTGATGTTTAGTATATTTAGTATATTTCATACGTTGCTGAAGGTATTTCTGAAATGTGTTTTGCAGTGTCTAATAAGGGATGAACTACAGCTGAAGGCTTTTCCACACTCATTACAATCATAAGGTTTTTCTCCAGTATGAATTCTCTGATGTTTAGCAAAGGATGAATCATGTCTGAAGGCTTTCCCACAGTGACTGCATTCATAAGGTTTTACTCCAGTATGGACTCTCTGATGGATAGAAAGATGTATTCTCTGGCTAAAGGCTTTCCCACATTCCTTACATTTATATGGTCTTTCTCCAGTATGAGTTCTCTGGTGTTGAGTTAGGTATGTGCTATGGCTGAAGGTTTTACTACATACATTACAAATATAGGGTTTCACACCAGTATGAATAATCTCATGTTGCCTAAGGTGTCTAATCTGGAAAAACGTTTTTCCACAGTCTTTGCAGGTAAAAGGTTTCTCTCTAACATGAGTTCTCAAATGCTGGATCAGTCCAATGCTTTGGCTGAAGGCTTTCTCACATACCCTACATTCATAGGGCTTCTCCCCAGTATGAATTCTAACATGTTGAGTAAGTGATGAAAGATGTCTGAAGGTTTTCCCACATTCCTTACATTCATAGGGTTTCTCACCAGTATGAATTCTCTGATGTGGAATAAGAGATGAACTTTGGCTAAAGGCTTTTCCACATTCCTTACATCTGAAAGGTTTCTCCCCGGTATGAATTCTCATGTGTTCAGTAAGGTGAATAAGCTGTTTGAAGATTTTTTCACAAATATTACATTCAAAGGTTTTCATTTTTGTGTAACTCCTTGAATGATTAACTAAATCTATGTTGTATCTGCTTCTCTTTCCAGATGTGTCATATTTACGATCTCTTTTACTTGGAAGACCTATTGGTCCTGGTATAACTTCTGACTTCACATTAATTCTTTTCTCAAATCTATTAGATTCTTGGCCTGTCTCCTGAGTGAATGTTTTCTTGCACATCAAGGGGATTTGCCCCTCACCCATTCTTTGGTTCTCTTGTTGGCTTTCTAGCTTATTACATTTGGAGATTCTTCCCAAGGTGGAATACATGGTGCTTCCTTTTGTAGATCTTTCCATCATTAGGCCACAATGTAATTCTTCCCATGAAATATCATTCTGTAAGGCTGACTCTTTGGTTTTTGTTTTGCTCTCCAAGTCTGAAAGAAATAAAAAAATAAAAATGACCCATATTCCCTGCACTTTAAAAAATTAATTGCCACAGTGAGAATGGGAGGACAAAATATATATTACTAGGTACAGGAGTTTTGGATTGTCTTCAAATGTGATTCTGCCACCTTGAGAGCTGATATGAATGCAAGTGAAGTAGAGAAAAGAAGCTGTTAGAAGTATGTAAGGTGGGCCAGGTGCAGTGGCTCATGCTTATCATCCCAGTACTTTAGGAGGCTGAGGCAGGAGGATCGCTTGAGCCCAGGAGTTCAAGACCAGCCTGGGCAACATAAAGAGACCTGTCTCTACAAAAACAAACAAGCAAACAAACAAACAAACCAGGCATGGTGGTGTGTGCCTGTAGTCCTAGCTACTTGGGAGGCTGAGTTGGGAGGATCACTTCACATCTCAGCTTGTAATCACACCACTGCACTCCAGCCTAGTCAACAGAGCAAGACTCTGTCTCAAAGAAAAAAGTATGTAAAATGACTTTAGGAAATTAGGAGGAGCTCATCCATGTGAAGTGCAAGAGGAAATAAACTAATAAGACAATAAGAGCAAATATCAGAAGATAAGATCAAGGAAGATAGAATATTGTTTTTGACAGGGTCTCTCACTCTGTCACCCAGACTGGAGTGCAGTGGCGTGATCATGGCTCACTGCAGCCTCAACTTACCAGGCTCAAGCAGTCCTCCCACCTCAGTCCCCCAGGTAGCTAGAACTTCAGGCACATGCAACCACACCTGGCTAGTTTTTGCATTTTTTGTAGAGAGGAGTTTTCACCATATTGCCCAGGCTGGTCTCAAACTCCTGAGCTCAAGCAATCCACCTGCCTCAGCCTCCCAAAGTGCTAGGATTACAGGTGTAAGCCACCATGCCTGGGTGGAAGATAGGATTCTAACATCATATCATCTCAAGCCCATATTTCTATGACAAAATTTTCTTTATTTACAAAAAAAGTATTTTAAAAGGTATCTCAAATACTTTTAAACACTAAATAAAACACTGAATAATGTAGGAATGCACTGACTTTTAACAAAGGATAGCATCTCCCTAACTGGGATAAAATTCCCTCCAGTGGTTGAGGATTCTGAAATGTCTCTATTCATGCATTTCCCACCAAAATGTATATGTGAATTATGCATTTGTATATATGGTCTTAAATATACATCTGTGCAAAAAAAAAAATCATATACATATCTACATCTGTTTTGTTTTTTTTTTTTTTTTTTTGAGACGGAGTCTCGCTCTGTCGCCCAGGCTGGAGTACAGTGGCCAGATCTCAGCTCACTGCAAGCTCCGCCTCCCGGGTTCACGCCATTCTCCTGCCTCAGCCTCCCGAGTAGCTGGGACTACAGGCGCTCGCCACCTCGCCCGGCTAGTTTTTTGTATTTTTAGTAGAGACGGGGTTTCACCATGTTAGCCAGGATGGTCTCAATCTCCTGACCTCGTGATCCGCCCGTCTCAGCCTCCCAAAGTGCTGGGATTACAGGCTTGAGCCACCGCGCCCGGCCTCTATATCTTTTTTTTTGAGACAGAGTCTCGTTGTGTCACCCAGGCTGGAGTGGAGTGGTGCGATCTTGACTGCAACCTCCGCATCTGAAATTCAAGCAATTCTCCTGCTTCAGCCTCCTGAGTAGCTGGGGTCACAAGCATGTGCCACCACACCTGGTTAATTTTTTTTTTTTTTTTTTTTTTTTTGAGACAGAGTCCCGCTCTGTTGCCAGGCTGGAGTGCAGTGGCGCGATCTCTGCTCACTGCAAGCTCTGCCTCCCGGGTTCAAGTGATTCTCCTGTCTCAGCCTCCCAAGTAGCTGGGATTACAAGCATGCGCCACCACACCCAGCTAATTTATGTATTTTTAGTAGAGACGGGGTTTCACCATGTTGGCCAGGATGGTCTCAACCTCTTGACATTGTGATCTGCTTGCCTCGGCCTCCCAAAGTGCTGGGATTACAGGCATGAGTCATCACGCCTGGCCGCTAATTTTTGTACTTTTAGTAGAAATGGGGTTTTGCTGTGTTGGTCAGGCTGGTCTCGAACTCCTGACCTCAAGTGATCCGCCTGCCTCACCTTCCCAAAGTGCTGCGATTACAGGTGTTGGCCATTATGCCTCGCCTCTTTCTACCTTTGTTATTGGCACCACACCCAGCCTTAAGTCTACATCTTTATGGGCCTCTTTTTATATCTGTACATTAAGTTTTATCTCATTCTTTATTTAAAAATTTTTTAAATTATTATTATATTTTAGAGATGGGATCATGCTATGTTGCTCAGGCTGGTCTCCAACTTCTCAACTCAAGTGATTCTCCTGTCTCAGCCTTCTGAGTTGCTGAGAAGACAATGTAAACCACCTAGCTAGGCTATCTTATTTTTTCTACAACTGCATTGCATTCTACTGCATGGACATAACATAATTTGACTTGTCCCTACTGAAAAACATTTCACTTGTCTCCAATTTTTCACTGTTATAAAATTACACCATAGTACATCATTATACATAAATGTTTCTATACTCCTGTCAGTATTTCATTGGCTTTACTAGAGAAATTGATGGGTTGTGGATGTGTGCACACTCAGCAAATATGGGTGCCTTTCCCTGCATACTCACTGGATTTGATCAACCTTCATAATTTTTGCCAATATAAGAGGTAGAAAATGGCTTCTCAATTTGTGATAAAATGTTAATTACTCTGTAAAATCTTTAAGGATAGAGAATATATATTTTATTCATAGTATACCTGGCATAAAATTTTTGGATGAAGGAGTTTCTCTGATATTTACCCTTACTATTCCTATCCATCCATTTTGGGCTCTGCCAACCTAAAGCACCAATACTTCCTGTTCACAAAAAAAATCTTATTCCTTAGTATTTCTAACCTCACTTTAGTAACAACACATAAAAAGAGCTCAGAAATAGCTGAATAAATTTTGGAGTCAGCTTAAAAAGCAAGCAGAGATGTTTAGATCACTGATTACAGGGAATAGGGAGATGTTTAATTTTTCTTTTAAAGGCAAAAGCAAGATAAATGTGGTATTTCAAGTGGCCAAATTTGGCAGTAACATTCAAGAAGATTCAGAAAAATAAAGTAAGACATCAGCAAATGCAACTTGAAAGTTTAATAACTCAGGCATAAAATGATGGAAATGTGCCTTAGTGTTGCCTCAACACAGATGAACAGTACAAGCGGATCAAACAGGTAATATTAAGGAAAAAACTGTAGGGAACCGGGGAAAAACAGAGTCGAAAACCTGCTTAATGTTCTTGATGATATCATGATTTCTAGAGACTGAAAGAACAGGGAGGTTAGGATGAGAAACTTGTTTAGATGAGATGGCTTCTGTTTTTGGATGTACTGGGTGTGAAGTACAGTGCTTCTATGTGGAGATGTCGTAAATGCCAGAGATATGTAAGAATAGGGTTCATTGGATATATAAAACAAAGATGAAAAAAGGAGAATATGGGCATGGAAGGAATAGTTGAAACCATCACAAAGCATCTGTGGGAGTTTGTACAGAAATAGAACAGCAGTGTAAAAAAGACAAAGGTTCCTCAGAAATCGTGGCAGAGACTGCTGGTTATTCCCTAAACTCTGTTCTCCCCAATTTTGGACATACAACTAGATTATATTTCCCAATCTCCCTTGAATTAGATTGAGTGAAGTCATGAAGGTCTCTCCTGTTACCAGAATGAAAGTGAAAGTGAAAGTGATGTGAACCACCACAGACCGGCCCATAAAAACCTCCCAAATGAACTCCTTTGCTTATTCTATTATAACTCCTCACTTATTCTATGTTGTCTAAATGCAGATGATGAGGAAACCCTGGGGGATAGAGGAGCCACAGGCAGAAGAATCCTTCTGAATCACCAGATGAAAAGGAACTGTCCAGTGACCTAAACAATTTCTCCAGGGCCCACTGCAGTGGCTCATGCCTGTAATCCTAGCACTTTAGGAGGCCAAGTAGGCAGATCACTTGAGGCCAAGAGTTTGAGACCAGCCTGGCCAACATAGTGAAACCCTGTCTCTACTAAAAATACAAAAATGATTAGCCGGGCACAGTGACTCACACCTGTAATCCCAGCTACTTGGGAGGCTGAGGTAGGAGAATTGCTTGAACCCAGGAGGTGGAGGTTGCAGTGAGCCAAAACTGTACCACAGCACTCCAGCCTGGGTGACAGAGCAAGACTCTGTCTCAAAAAAGAAAAAAAAAAAAAAAAACAATTTCTCCAGATCAGTATATGATCAAGGAATAAGTTCATATCCTGACCTAGGCAGAAATCATGTATCTGCATTAAAAAAGACACTGATGAGAAGCACTGAAAAAGCAATAAGAGAAATAGAGGAGACAAAAATTATTAAACTAGTTGATAGAGGAAAGGATATTAAGGTGACAAGGACTATATGTATAATCTAATGCAGCCATGTAAAATAGTGCCATAAGAACACACAAACTGTGGTGTCAGAATGATTAGAATTAAGATACTGAGTCTACCAAGTAGTAGCTAACTGCCCTGTGTACATTTTTTAATCAGCCTCCTTTTCCTCATTTCTAAGACAGAGCTAATGTGGGACTCACAGAGAACCCAACTATCCTTCAGAGAACCCAGGTAAATACTGTCATTATTACTGAACTTAAATGTTAACGAAGACTGTTAAAATCCACTGGATCTGCTAAGAACGAATTCTGTGTTTGATTTCTCAAAGAGCCATACATTTTCTGGCATGAAAAGTTAAATTACACAAGTTAAAATGAGAGAGTTACAATTGAAACTGTGATCACAGAATAAGGATTAGAAAAAATATTGAAAATGAAATCATTGAAAGTGAAACCGATGGTAAAATGACATGAGAGTCCAGTGAAGTGGACTGTGTTTAACGAGGAGAGACCTGTGTAAATCTAAATGTACATGGGAAAGAAACTATGATCAGAGCAAGGTTTAGAATACTGGGAAAGAGGTAAAAATCATGAAAGTCAGATCAAAAGAAATGATGAAGGTTAACCCTGATGAGAAAGGCATCTCTTTTCCTCTGACTCCAGAGAGACTAATGAGAAGATGCAAGTGTGGGAAAAGGGTGATAGAGATAACAGAATCAACTTTCTTGAATGTACCATCCTCAGGGCCTCAGTCTTCCCCACAGCTTGGACAAGGCCTTGAGGGGAATTCTCTGGCTGACATCACAAAGGCCCCACCTGCCTTACACTTACCTGAACTTGGTACTCCTGAAATCTCTCTCTCCATCAGCCATGGTTCTTCTCCTTTCTCCAACTGGGAAATCACGCCAGGTTTGGAAAGCTGATATCCTGTTTATGGGGAAGAAAAGACTGTATGTGCTGAGATCACAGAGCCATCCCAAGAATTTAAATATGGTTCTTTGGTATTCAGGCCTTCTAAAGAAAGCAGAGTAGAGTAGAAAGAACAGAGCAGAAAAGAGCATAGCAATCCTGACTGGGTGTTCAGAAGGAAACAGAAAACCTCTAATATACAACCCAAACCCCAAACAAAGCACTTAATTTAGAAACAAAGGTTTTCATCCAATAGGTACATTCTATTTTCTTTTTTTTTTTTTTTTTTTTTTTTGAGGCGGAGTCTTCACTCTGTCGCCCAGGCTGGAGTGCAGTGGCGCGATCTCGGCTCACTGCAAGCTCCGCCTCCCGGGTCCGCGCCATTCTCCTGCCTCAGCCTCCCAAGTAGCTGGGACTACAGGCGCCCGCCACCGCGCCCGGCTAATTTTTTTTGTGTTTTAGTAGAGACGGGGTTTCACCGTGTTAGCCAGGATGGTCTCGATCTCCTGACCTCGTGATCCGCCCGCCTCGGCCTCCCAAAGTGCAGGGATTACAGGCGTGAGCCACCGCGCCCGGCCGGTACATTCTATTTTCAAGAGAAGCCCATCCTTACCCACTGAGACCAGGTTCCCATAGTTCTCCAGCATCACCTCCCGGTACAGATTCCGGTGAGCAGGGGCCAGCTGCCCCCACTCCTCCTGAGTGAAGTCCACAGATACGTCCTTGAAGGTTAATAGTTCCTAGAACATCAAATACGTTCCTTTTCAGCCAGACTTCAGGAAGTTTTTCTGACCTTGTCTAGAAGCTAAGAGATTCTAGTCAAGTTTTCCTGGATACTCTCTTGCTAATCATTTAATTTATTATAATGATTATAGATTACATAAAATGGAGGTTATAAAACAATGCATAAAACGTGTAAGCTACCTCTGCAACTTACAATCTGGCTGAAGGGAAAATATTCATGAAATATTAAAGAAGGTCACAGTACAGTGTACAGTAATTTTGATTAAAGACAATAAAGTTCAGGAGTATTTGGGGAAGCGGGGAGTTCAGAAGGGGCTAAGGCCACAAGAGAAAACAGGGACTTTTCTTGGGCAGAAAGAATTGGTTAAAATGAGAATACTTTAGCATGGGTAAAATAACCTTACCTAGGTTTTTCTGTTAATAATAAAAGTATGAGAGAACAGCACATTTTTGGAGGGAGCATGAATTCTGCCTAATAATGAAGACATCTGGACAGAGATAGACATGCTGGGGTAAGAAGTATAAGGGTCTATTATGTATGAGCTACAAAAAACAAATAACCATTTGACAATTATTTTTTAAAAATACTCCGTTAGAGAAATGCAAATCAAAACCACAATGAGATACCATCTCATGCCAGTTAGAACGGCAATCATTAAAAAGTCAGGGAACAGCAGATGCTGGGGAGGATGTGGAGAAATAGGAACGCTGTTACACTGTTGGTGGGAGTGTAAATTAGTTCAACAATTGTGCAAGACAGTGTGGTGATTCCTCAAGGATCTAGAACCAGCAATACCATTTGACCCAGCAATCCCACTACTGGGTATATACCCAAAGGATTATAAATAATTCTACTATAAAGACACATGCACACATATGTTTATTGCAGCACTGTTCACAATAGCAAAACTTTGGAACCAACCCAAATGCCCATCAATGATAGACTGGATAAAGAAAATGTGGCACATATACACCATGGAATACTATGCAGCCATAAAAAATGATGAGTTCATGTCCTTTGCAGGGACATGGATGAAGCTAGAAACCATCATTCTCAGCAAACTAACACAGGAACAGAAAACAAAACACCTCATGTTCTCACTCATAAGTGGGAGTTGAACAGTGAGATCACATGGACACAGGGAGGGGAACATCACACACTGGGGCGTGTCAGAGGATGGGGGCTAGGGGAGGGATAGCATTAGCAGAAATACCTAATGTAGATGATGGGTTGATGGGTGCAGCAAACCAGCATGGCACATGTATACCTATGGAATAAACCTGCACATTCTGCACATGCATCCCAGAACTTCAAGTATAATAATTAAAAAAAAACCTCCCAAAAGCTAAGAGAATTCAGATGCTGGAAGGCTGAAATAACAACAAATCCCCTAAGTATAGACAGTATTTTAATGCTTTTTGTATTGTAAATAATTCTGAAATGCATTTCAGGCCTATTAGGCTAATGTTAGCATCCACATTTAACCTATGAGAAAGCTGAATTTGAGAAAAGTTAAAGACATAGGATTAAACCCTGTGATTTAAACACATGATTAAACCATGTGATTTTGGGAGCCAAGATCACTCCACTTTAAAACTCTTCTGTTCTCTAATAATACCCTTTTCTATTTCTCAGACTACTCTCTAATTTTCTTGAGTTTCCCTATGCCTCTGGGGTTTGGTAGTGCAGAGTTTCGCCAGTGCTATCAGTTTTCTGATTACTTCCTTTAGGACACACGGCACACTGTTAAACTGCTCTTAGAAGTCTTCCCTCCTTTTCTGCTTAGCCTATTTAGCTCATGCTCTTCATGACCTGCCAGTATCCTCTCTGAAAGCTGAAATCTGAAAAGAAAATCATTTCTTTTTTCAGTTACAGTTCTGCTCTAGGACTTGACCAAAAATCCTCACTTAAAGGTCATCAATGAAGTGTACACATCTCCAAGAATATCAGAAACTGATTCTGTTGACTTTTAAATGTTACTTAAAATGACTCATGTTTGTCTTTCTCCCAGATGATACGTGAATTTCATGGGCAAGGACTACATTACATACTTCTCCTCTCTGTCTCTTTCTCTCTCACACACATGCGGCCTCAGCACAATATATTTGTTGGATAAATGGCTAGAGGTTGGCAAAAAAAGAGGTTTCCTGTGGAAGGTTACTACTGGTGGGGAAATTACCTGTGAAATCAACTGATGTGGCCTGGTTTTCTAATGAAGAACAGGCTAAGAAAAGCCAATCAGCCGGGCGCGGTGGTTCACGCCTGTAATCCCAGCACTTTGGGAGGCTGAGGTGGGTGGATCACGAAGTCAGCAGATTGAGACCATCCTGGCTAACACGGTGAAACCCCGTCTCTACTAAAAATACAAAAAATTAGCTGGGGATGGTGGCAGGCACCTGTAATCCCAGCTACTCGAGAGTCTGAGGCAGAAGAATGGCATGAACCTGGGAGGCAGAGCTTGCAGTGAGCTGAGATCGCACCACTGTCCATCTCAAAAAAAAAAAAAAGAAAAAAAAGAAAGGCCAATCCAGGAAGTTGAGTCAAAGAAAATCAAATTCCAGTGTTCTTAAAATCTGAGAAACAATGTCAAGAAAGTGACCAGAAACTCCAACCCACCTGGGATTCTGCTGTCAGGGGTCCAAGGGCCACTCTACTGTCTAAACTGTCTCCCTGGGTCTCATCAGCATCCTGAGACAGCAGAGCTGGGGAAGGAAAAGAGCCATGAGGTTTGCATCGCCCCAAATCACCCAGAGAAACTGCCTACAGACCCATTCAGTGTGGCTTCTCCCCAAAAACGTTCACAAAGAGGGACATTTAGAGCGACTCAAGGGCCTCCTTAATAAGGAGGACGTGCTGTAAGCTGCTTTCACCATTAATATTTCCCAATGGTCTTAGAGATCTCTCAGGCCAATCTTTTGTTCAAAAATCCTCAAAGGTTTCCCCACTGACAAGAAAGAAAAATGCAAACACTTCAATATAGATTTCTTGTTATTTTTAAATTATTATTATTATTTTGAGACAGAGTCTTTCTCTGTCACCCAGGCTGGAGGGCAGTGGCATAATCTCAGCTCACTGCAACTTCCACCTCCCAGATTCAAGAGATTCTTGTGCCTCAGCCTCCCGAGTAGCTGGGATTACAGGCATGTGTCACTATGCCCAGCTAATCAACATAGATTTCAAGATCCTCCACAACCAGTCCATGGCTTCTCTAAGTATTATCTTCTCTAAACATTATCCTTCATTCACTGGACACACCTACCCACACAATCCTAGTACCATTCTTTGAACACAGCTGGATAGTACCCCACCCAAATCCTATTTGGTGAAAAACTGAGATATCCTTCAGGCCCAGTTCAAGTAAAGTTTTCCCAGACACCCTTAATGAGAAGAAAGTTTATTCTCTCCTATGCTTCCCAAAAGCTTGGTTTTTATATCTGTTCTAGTATCTATCTCAGGCTGCTTTTTACTTTATGTGTATAATTATCTCTCTCAATTGAGTATTAATGAGGGTATGGATGGAAACTGTATCTTGCTCATTTTTTTCCATCTGCTAAAGTGCTACACATAACACACTGCCAGCTTTCTAGAATTTAAGTAATTTTGGCAGAATTTGAGGTATTAAAAATATGCACTACAGGCCGGCCGCAGTGGCTCACGCCTGTAATCCCAGCACTTTGGGAGGCTGAGGTGAGTGGATCACGAGGTCAGGAGTTCATGACCAGCCTGGCCAAGATAGTATAACCCCGTCTCTACTAAAAATACAAAAATTAGCTGGGTGTGGTGGCGGGTGCCTGTAATCCCAGCTACTCGGGAGGCTGAGGCAGGAGAATCACTTGAACTGGGGAGGCGGAGGTTGCAGTGAGCAAGATCTCGCCACTGCACCCCAGCCTGGGTGACAGAGCAGGCAGGACTTTGTCTCAAAAAAAAAAAAAAATGCACTAGAGGCCGGGCGAGGTGGGCAGATCATTGAGATCAGGAGTTCAAGACCAGCCTGGCCAACATGGTGAAACCCCACCTCTACTAAAAATACAAAAAATTTAGCTGGGTATCATGGTGCACACCTGTAATACCAGCTACTGGGGAGGCTGAGGCATGAGAATCACTTGAACCCGGGAGGCAGAGGTTTCAGTAAACCAAGATCGCGCCATTGGACTCCAGCTTGGGTGACAGAGCGAGACTCTATCTCAAAAAAAAAAAAAAAAAAAAAGCACTAGGAATTAAGGCACATGAATAACTTTGTATTTTACTCCAACTTTTTATCACGACTATTGAACATCCATACATCCACATCTAGATTCAACAATTGTTAATATTTACCATATTTGCTTTACCGATCTACATTTTTTCTGAAGCATTTCAAAGTTGTCTGCATTATAATACTTTATCCCTAAAGATTTCAAATAAGGATCTTCTCTTGTATAACCACAATACCATTTATTACATCTATGAAAATTAACAATAATTCCATAGTATCATCTAAATATTCAGTCCATATTCACATTTCCTCAACTGTTTCCTCAACTTTTATTCTGGATTTTTTCCAAACCAGGAGTGAATTAAGGTTCACACATTCAAAGTGGTTGTTACTTCTAGTCTCTTTTACTCTAGAATAAGTACTTTCCCTTTCTTCATGACGTTGTCTTTTTAAGATACAAGAACAGTCTGACTGTATCCTCAAGGTGGGGTTTATCTTATTTCTCCATCCCCTGTATTTTCTGTAAACCAGCAGTTCAGTCTTTAAATTTAATTTAGGATCACGTTAAACATTTTTGGTAGGAATACCTTGTAGGTGGTACCAGGTGCTTTATATTACAGTATCTGGAAAGTATAAAATGCCCGGCTATCCCATTACTGAGACATTTGGTTAAAACTGTGACCACCACACCTCACCATTGGAAAATTCTGTTCATTCTTTGCCATTTAGGAAGTAATTTGAGGGAATAATACTTTGATATCATGTAAGTATCTGTTCCTCATTAACCTTTCAATTATTTTATTTATGGTAAAAGAGTCTATCATTCTTTCTACATTTATTTATTTATCTATTTATTTATTTCCAAGACAAGGTCTTGCTCTATCACCCAGCCTGGAGTGCAGTGGCGCCATCTCAGTTCACTGAAACCTCCGCTTTCCTGGTTCAAGCGATTCTCGTGCCTCAGCCTCTGGAGTAGCTGGGATTACAGGCATGCGCCACCACGCCCAGTTAATATTTGTATTTTTAGTAGAGATAGGGTTTTGTCATGTTGCCCAGGCTGGTCTCAAACTCTTGGCCTCAAATTCCTGGTCTCAAGCAATCTGCCTGCCTCGGCCTCCCAAATTGCTGGGATTACAGGCATGAGCCAGCACACCTGGCCTCTTTCTACCTTTATTATTGGCAGGCATTTTCTGTAAAAAGCTTTCCCTCCCCAGCTGAAGAGGATCTAAAAGGCAAGGCAAATGCATCATTCATTCCCATAATAACCTATTTTTCAAAGTAAGGAATCAGTGTATTAATTACCTCCAATGTTTGCAAATGAAATTCCCCCCATCTTTCTCTATTTTAAGTGTCAAGGTGATCATGTGGAATTTTACTTATTCAAGGTGTTACCATCAGTTTGGATACTTCAGCTTTCCCAAATCTGTCGAGTGACAGACCCTTAAACCTGGCCTATTTTGACACATATCCATTAGTCTTTAAGCTCTTCCTTGCTTTCTAGCACAAGTTACTCCAGGCCTACTTGGTACTTCCCCTGCTGCTTCTCCTTCTGACCTAGCCACTAAGTTCCTGTGTGACCCTCGGCAGGCCTCCCATTTGATTTACATTTCCCCACTGTTAGAATAAGAAAAATCAGGTTAAGTCCATCCTGCCCCACATGGCCATGGGAAGGATAAAAATAAATAATATACATAACCATGACACTGAAATACTGGTCCTAGGCTGAACTGACCACTACTATTTCGGAAAATCCCAGACTAGGAGCCACAATCAAGAACTCCAGAAACCTTCCACCCATTCATCTAAGAGATGCTTCCACTCAAGTGACTCATTCCGTCTCACACTAGAGGGGGCTGCTTTTCCTCCCTCCCACCCATCAGTTTATTCTCACCTTCTCCTTTAAACATTTTAGTCACATCCTCCCACAGGGCCACCCCCTCCGTGACCTTCTTTGGATGATGCAACTTCACCCACGTGCTGGCCTCGGTGGGCAGGGTGATCAGGAGCTGCTGCAGCATGACGGCGTCTGCACTCCTTTCTGAGGACCCTCTGTCTTAGCCCATAGGGCTTGTCCACCTCTGACGAGGAAATTGCTGGAACCTCTGACAGGAGGCTTCCCAATTGTACCGATCTCCTTTAATCGCCGACTCCTACTCCTCAATGTCCTCTCTCAGGAACCCAGAGAACATACAGTATCAAAATCCGAGATCTGGACTTGTGTCTGTCATCAGCTCTCAGGGCGCATCTCCCAACTTGAGCTCCATCTGTCTCCTCGGCCAGCAGCTGGAGGCGCCAAGTATTTACTCTCAGCAGCCCCTGCAGATGCCTAGAAGACATTAGCATCAGCAAAGGACCAAGGAGGCTCAGTCATAGGGCGGAACGCTAGAACGTATATGGATCACTGTAAAATGTTTCCAAACGATACACGGAGGCGGTGAGCAGACACAGCCCACAAAGTTCAAAGCACCGCGCAGGTGTCAGGAAGCACAAAGAGATGAATACAATCCAATTCTTTGTTTGGGGCAGTAATTATGTGTAAAGTAGCCGGGGATTTGGAATCCCAGCTCTTTCCCTAGTCGGCTGTAGCAAACCGCGAAACCGCTAGACCCCGTCTCCTCCTCCCCGAATGAGAGGCTAAGTCTTCCCCTCAGAGCGGGACCCGCCCGGCCCTGCCCTCCCAGCCTTTGTCTAAGCACGACTCCGGGGCTGCGGAGAGCACCGCGCGCGACAGGGTGGCCGCGGGCGGAACTCGCGCTTCCCGGCTCGCCCAGCTCCCCAAGCTCGGGACAGCCACCCGCTCACCCTCTCCCCGCTGGGCCGGCACGCCCCGCCTTCCCACCGTTGCGGCCAGGTCCCGGCACTGCGCCGCCACGCTCCCTTGTAGCGCCGCGGCGGGCAGCCGGGGCCCAGTGCGCCTGCGCAGCGGCTGTCCGGAGCATCTTTCCCAGCGTTCTCCCCGGAGCATCGTTCCCAGCGTCCTCCCCGGGAGCCGCTCGGCGAGCGCAGACGCCCCCACCGGTGCTCGCTGGGTTCTCTCCTTTCAGGGTCTCCCAGGATCCGATCCCTGCGAGCATCATCAGCCTGGCTCCTGCGGGAGGAGCCTGCGTTCTTGGGCCGCAGACTCTGATGAAGAACAACCATCTTTCCTCCGCTGGGAAAATGCACGTGAACGTTTAGGGTGAGCCTTTGAAACCCTTCACAAAAGGGAGCCATCGGCATCACGTTTTTTGGTGAAACGACACTGGTGTAAAATAATCCATAGCAGTTTCCCTAAATATTATGTACATGCCAGTTATTTATTATCAGCAGACAGTTGAATGGGTTCTGGTGTATTGTTAAAAGAATACTACAACAGTTTTCTGTTCTAGTATTCAATCAAAGTTCTCATGTTTATTGCTTACCTTGTATTTCTGAAATGCCAGAAAATACACACACACACACACAAAATTATTGCCTATAATTTCAGCAAGCAGCGGTAACCTTGCTAAAGGTTGGTGTACAGCCTTTCCTACACACACACAACGTTTTTCACGCATTGTTATATATTTTCCACAAAAGCAATTATACTGTAATGCTGTTTTATTGCTGAGTTTTCTCCCTCCAACAAAATAGGAGTACATCACTCCAAATACATTTCTACATCAATAGTTTACAAAAACCACAACTGGAAATAGAATACAATTATAGTACTTGCTAGCTGTTATGAACCGAATGTTTGGGTTCCCCAAAATTTATCTTGAAGCCCTAACCCCTATTGTATTTGGAGGGTATTTAGAGATAGGGCCTTTATGGAAGTAATTAAGGTTACATGAAGTCATAAATAAGGGTGGGACCCTGCTCTGACAGGATCAGTGTCCTTATAAGAAGAGACATTAGAGAGTTTGCTATCACCCTCCCTCTCCCTTTCTCCTTTTTTTTCTCTCCTCCTCTCCAGGCGCTGCAGGCTCTCAGGAAAGGCCATGTGAGGACTTATGGAGAAGGCTTTTGTCTCCAAGCCAGGAATATAGCCCTAGTCAGAAACGAACCCAGCTGGACCATATGTGGGGCTTGTAGTCTCCACACTGAGAAAATAAATTTCCGTGTTTTTCTGTGTTTTTTTTTTTTTTTTTGATGGAGTCTCGCACTGTTGCCCAGGCTGGAGTGCAGTGGCGCAATCTCAACTCACTGCAAGCTCCACCTCCCGGCTTCAAGCGATTCTCCTGCCTCAGCCTCCCACGCAGCTGGGACTACAGGCGCCCGCCACCACGCCCAGCTAATTTTTTGTATTTGTAGTAGAGATGAGGTTCCACTATGTTGGCCAGACTGGTCTCAAACTCCTGACCTCATGATCCTCCCGCCTCGGCCTCCCAAAGTGCTGGGATTACAGGCATGAGCCACTGCGCCTGGCCAAACTTCCATGGTTTAAGCCACCCAGTCAATGGTATTTTGTTACAGCAGCCCAAGCTGATGAATACACTAGCATATAATAGTTACAGAATATGAGGCTGTGTCCTAAGTGCATTTCATATTTTAACTGATTTTGTCATCATAGCAACCGCTTGAAGTAAGTACTATTATTATTCCCACTTTACAGATAAGAAAACTGAGGTTGGGAGAAGTTGAATAACTTGCCCAAGATCATGTAGCTTACAAGTGGGGAACACAGGCAGTCTATGTTCCTATCTGCTACTCAACAAAAATACAGCATAAAATACAATAAAATGTTAATGGTAGAATCTAAGTGGTGGTATAGGGATGCCATACAGTAAAATTCTTTCAATTTTTCTCTATATGTGTATGTTTTCATAATAAAATATCAGAAAAATACAGCTAAGAATAAACAAGAATTATGCAGGAACTTATAAATAAAACTCCATTTTTTTTTTTGTTTAAATGGTGAGAATAGTGATATAATATATTCACGAGTTGGAATAGAACATTCTAAGTATGTCACTTTTCCTCCAGTTCACATAAACTGTGATGCATCCCAATCAAAATTTCAACTTTTTTGGCCAGACATGGTGGCTCACGCCTGTAATCCCAGCACTTTAGGAGGCCAAGGCGGGTGGATCACCTGAGCTCAGGAGTTCGAGACCAGCTTGGCCAACATGGCGAAACCTCGTCTCTACTAAAAATACAAAAATTAGTTGGGTGTGGTGCTATGTGTCTGTAATCCCAGCTACTCAGGAGGCTGAGGCAAGAGAATCGCTTGAACCCGAGAGGTGGAGGTTGTAGAGAGCCAAGATTGCGCCACTGCATTCTAGCCTGGGTGACAGAGCAAGACTCCATCTCAAAAAAATAAATAAATAAAAATAAAAATAAAATCAGCTTTTCTTTTTACTAAACTAAATGATTCTAAAATTTAGCTAGTACGGCAAGTGTTCCAGAATGGCCAATAATGTTTTCCAACAATAATGAAGGCAGACTGCCCTACCAGATATTACCTTGTATTATGGAGGCAAAATAATCAAAATAAAACTAGTGCCAAAATATGTTCATAAATCAGTGAGATGAAATTGGAAACTCAGAAACAGACTTGACACTTTATTTAAGTTTAGTATATTGTAAAGCTGGCATTTCAAAACAGCTGGGTAATGATGGATTATTCAACAAGTATCATTAGAACAACTAGTTAGCCATTTGGGGAACAGTATGAGTCTTCTCTGGCAGACAACAAAATACCATAGACTGGGTGGCTTAACCAACAGCAATTAATTTTCTTATAGTTCTGGGGGCTGGGAAGTCCAAGATCAAGGTCAAGGTGTGAACAAGATAGGTTTCCTTCTGAGGCCTCTTCTCTTGGCTTGTAGGCAGCCACCATCTCCTTGTATGCTCACAAGACCTCTTCTTGTGTGCTTGAGGAGAGTGAGCTCTCTGATGTCTCTTCTTTTAAGGACACTAATCCTATCAGATCAGGGCCCCACCCCTGTGACCTCATTTAAACTTATTACTTCTATAAAGGCCCCATCTCCAAATACAGTCACTTTGGGGGTTAGGGCTTCGACATATTTGTTTCTGGGGGAATACAAATATTCAGCCCATGGCAAGAACAAATCAAGTTGGGTTCCTGCTGTACATGTTACACATCACATAATTTCAAGAAAGTTTTGTTTTCTTTTTCACTTTTTAATTTTTTTAATTACCCCATATCCTAGTCAAAGTAAACTTTTGTTTTAAAGTAAAAGCAGAACTGTTAGTATGTTCACATAAAGGTGATTCTAGACATAGTTTTGGGATAAGAAACTATTCTATATATAGTTTTGTGATTAAGGCTCTATTATTTGCAAGTAACTAGCTCACCAGAATTGCTTTCTAAGTTAAAATGATTATTATTATTGTTGTTGTTGGAAGGATTCTGGAGTCTTCAGGAATTCGAGGAAGAACTGGTAAGCCTCATCTGTGGAAGTTTAGGAACCAGCAGATTTCTGAGCACCACAAAGCAAATGCCTAGAGAGATGCCCTCTAAACCACCACCCTTAACATGATTCAGTTCTGGCAACTTTCAGTTGTGTTACTCAGTTCAAAATTCCAAATTTTGGCAGGATCATTTGATCATTCAGCTTTGACCAGGGGCCAGCGAGTGTCATGGTAGAAAGACTTGGCTTCTGGGCACCCACCCCATGAACAGTTAGCAGTTCCCAACAAAGGGGAAATGTTTCAGACTAAGGAAAAAGATGAATGTTCCTTAATTCATTTAATAACAGAAGTAGAACTTTAATACTAAACCATGATTTTTCATGTACAAAAAAGAAAACTATAGATTAATTTATGACTGTGAGTACAAATATTCTAAATAAAATATTCACAAATAGAACTAGTGATGAATTTTTAAAAATAGATATGACCAACTAAGTTTTTCCCAGGAATATAAGGGTGTTCCAATACCAGGAAGCATATTAACATAACCTAAAACATCAAATTCAAGAGGAAAAACTGTATGATCATGTCAATAGTCAGTGAAAAAGACTTTAATAAACTTTAGCAGTCATTTCTGGTACATCATTATCTGCTTAACAAGTAAAGAGCATTTACGGTTTGCCAACCATTGTTCTAATTCATATACTAAAAATTCATATACTAAAAAAGTAAACTCATATACTAAAAAAGTAAACTCATATACTAAAAAAGTAAAATAGGAATAGAAGGAGATTACTTGGTATAGACTGAATGTTTCATCCCCACAAAATTCCTATGTTAAACCCTAACTCCCAATGTGATGGTATTTGGAGGTGATTAGGTCATGAGGGTGGAGGCTTCATGAGTGGGATTGCTACCCTTATGTTAGAAGTAAAGCTTGGAGTCGCAAAGAAAACGAGCACTTAAAGGATTTCTTAGCAAGGCAAAATTTACTTCTGTAGCAGGGTGCTGTTTGCAGGTTTGGCCACCACGAGAACACACCAAACAAAGGAGGGAAGGGGTTTTTATCCCTAATGCAGCTTGTCCCTGTCACTGTGTCCTGCCTCCATTGGCTGGAGTTGGACCGCACAATCTAAGCTGAACCCAATTGGCTAATTCGGAATGTGGTTACACTGGTGAGAAAGGCAGTTTCCAAAGGAAGAGCTGTTGCGACGGGAGGGGTAATTTACAGAGTGGGTAGCAGATGTGGTCTCTGTAGATAAGGACCGGTGGGAAAGTTATTTACTGAAACTAAGATAAGGAGGCACGAAGGATAAGGAAGTTGGTTTGGCCTTGGAAGTAGGGAACAAAGAATGGGAGGTTGAGCAAGTCAAACCTTTGAAGAGGAACTTCTTTTGTATCTGACACCTTATAAAAGAGGCCCCAGAGAGCTCCCTGTCCCTTCCTTCTACCATATAAGGACATACCCACAAGATGGCCTCTGGGAACCATCTGCTCAAACCTTGATCTTAGACTTCCCAGATTTCAGAACTGTGAGAAATAAATTTCTGTTGTTTATAAGCTACTCAGTCTACGGTCTTCTGTAATAGCAGCACAAACAGACTAAGACTTTACTTCTAAGAAAGACCATTTATAAAAATAAAAATTGTAAATGGCACCCTAAATAGTATAACAATAAAACAATTTCAAATAAAATCAGAAACTTGAATCATATTAGTTTGTAACACTGTCTTAGAGTATTTGTCAAATAAAATAAGAAAACTGGCACAAATATTGGAAAAGAAAAGGTAGAGCTATATCTTTTTTGCTGATGACATGATACAATATCTAGAAAAAGTCTCTAAGAAAGACTGCTAGAATTAATAGGAGAATTGATGTGAGATAGTTGCCTCATAAGAAATACACACAAAATAAATATCTTCCTTGCTTTAGAAATAAGCACATAGAAATTAGTAGGGCTGGGCGCAGTGGCTCACACCTGTAATCCCAACACTTTGGGAGGCCGAGTTGGGCAGATCATGAGGTTAGAAGTTCAAGACTAGCCTGGCCAACATAGTGAAACCCCATCTTTACTAAAAATACAAAAAAATTAGCTGGGCATGGTGATGGGCGCCTGTAATCCTAGCTACTCGGGAGACTGAGGCAGGAGAATCGCTTGAACCCGGGAGGTGGAGGTTGCAGTGAGCCGAGATCACGCCTCTACACACTCCAGCTTGGATGACAGAGCAAGACTCCATCTCAAAACAAAAAAAATCTTTATCAGTTTAAAAGGGGAGAGAAAGTTGGCTTATTATCAGTCATTTAAAAAAAAAAAAAAAAAGGCTTATTGAAAAAAAAAAAATGGATGGGCTCAAGCTGAGGTGAGAGGATCACTTGAGCCCAAGAGTTTGAGACCAGCCTGGGCAACATTGGGAGACTCCATCTTTAAAAAAAAATAAATAAACAAGGCCGGGCACGGTGACTCACACCTGTAATCCCAGGACTTTGGGAGGCCGAGGCGGGTGGATCACCTGAGGTCGGGAGTTCGAGACCAGCCTGACCAACATGGAGAAACCCCATCTCTACTAAAAATACAAAATTAGCCAGGCATGGTGGCGCATGCCTGTAATCCCAGCTACCCAGGAGGCTGAGGCAGGAGAATTGCTTGAACCCAGGAGGCGGAGGTTGCAGTGAGCTGAGATTGCACCATTGTACTCCAGCCTGAGCAACAAGAGCAAAACTTCATCTCAAAAAATAATTAAATTAAATTAAATTTTTAAAATAAGCAAAATTATCCAGGAATGGTGGTGCATGCCTGTAGTCCCAGCTACTCAGAAGGCTGAGGTGGGTGGATCGCCTGAGCCCAGGAGGCCTAGGCTGCAGTGAGTCAAGACTGTGCCACTGCACTCTAGCCTGGGCAAGACCCTGTTTCAAAAAAAAAAAAAAAAGATGAGCTTCTGTGTTTCTATTTTTCACCACTGGAAACCCTAATTTATAAGTATGCATAGTGTGTAAAGGCAACATACTTAACTGTATTCTCTGATGGAATTATAAACTAACCAAAATTACGAGAAATTTTTGTTTAACAAACTGTATTTCAATAGGACATCTAATACAATATCTAGAATCTGTTCTTCAAAATGTGGCAAGTTATTTGGTCACGTCTCCAAAGATAGTGAGGAAAGGGTTCCTTATCTACTCATCTCTGCCATCGGATTCTGAAAACCCCAATGAAGACTTTTTCTTTTTTTTTGAGACAGAATCTCGCTCTGTCACCAGGTTGGAGTGCAGTGGCGCAATCTTGGCTCACTGCAACCTCTGCCTCCCGGGTTCAAGCGATTCTCCTGCCTCAGCCTCCTGAGTAGCTGGGACTACAGGCACACACCACCATGCCCAGCTAATTTTTGTATTTTTAGTAGAGACGGATTTCACCATGTTGGCCAGGATGGTCTCGATCTCTTGACCTCATGATCCACCCACCTCGGCCTCCCAAAGTGTTGGAATTACAGGAGTGAGCCACCATGCCCAGCCCAATGAAGATATTTTATCAAGTCATTTAAGTGTCTCTTCATAATCTTCAAAAATACAGTTTCAGGGAGTTAATAACTGTATCATTTCAGTTCAGATGAGTTAATAACCATATCATTCAAGCAAAAGGAACCTGACACACCATTATAAAGAGGCATACCCCACAACTCCAGTTACACAACACTGTAATTTAATGCACTTGATCTCTCAAGTGGAAAACTGGTTTAAACCTTGCCTTGCAGGACTGAATTTAGATTGTTCACGTGATATAGCCAGTGCCAGTTAGGCACATGCTGTTACAAAGGGTATGTAATCCGGAAAGATAAAGATGTTTTAGGCCGGGCGCGGTGGCTCAAGCCTGTAATCCCAGCACTTTGGGAGGCCGAGACGGGCGGATCACGAGGTCAGGAGATCGAGACCATCCTGGCTAACA